>NW_028261384.1:136468811-136713811 GCF_051295495.1 Thamnophis sirtalis | reverse complement strand
CAGTTGACCCTGGTTGATGCAGTTATCTTTCCTGCAATTACTAAAAAAAAACTTTATTTTTCTTGTTCCATGTTCAGGTGACTTTTAAGGACCATGATGAAACAATGACTACATGTGCAGGGAGATTTAGAAAAACCCTTCATTGAAGATTGGAGCAAAGGTCCTACTCAGATAAGTCAATCAGTCTCCTGTCCCCTTTCCTGGTTTCCATAATTGCCTCTTGCAAATCTTTCCTGCATTGTGCTCCCTGCTGACGAGAGAGGGACAAGAAGAAGATTGTTTCATGTTGACTATCTCTACTTAAATCAAAGAAGAGCAGAGTTGGAGGGAAGGTTGAGATTCATGTCATCCAACCCACTTCACAAGAGAAGGATCTTTGGCATCTTCTGGCAGATCATCATATGTCTTTGGGCTAAAGACCGCTAGTAAAGGAGACTACCCGGCTTTCTGTGGACGCTTTTTTAAGACCACACCACAGACCATAGGAATCCAGAAATGTATCTAAAGAGAGCAAGGAATGTTCAAGTGATATTCCTACTCATGTTGCCACAGTTAGCATGCCAAGTATTGGGTCGTGTTAAGCTCATTTCTTTTCCACATGAGTCCTTTCAGCCTGGGGATTACATCATTGGTGGGATCACATCCCAGGTTATTCAAAGCTTTTACTTGCATGATTTCAAGTTTCCTCCATCAGAAGATTTGTGGATGAACAGGTAAGGGAATTCCTCTAAACTTCCTTGCATGGGTTTTTACTATTTAAAATACCCTTGGCCTTCTATCATTATCCTTCCTTCCATTTCCATATATTGGTGCGACTAAATGGGAGATATTTTTCTTTCAATGCATGTGAACTGAGAAATGTTGATGGTACGTCATAGAACTTTGGACACACGAAGGGCATTTTCTTGTAAACAATGTTGTGGGAAGACTATTTTTTCCCATTTCTGAACTCCCTTGTAGAATTTGTAGCTATATGATTTCTTGGTTATATGCCATCCAAATGGTAACCTTTCAAATATGTTAAAATTATCCCAACTGCACGATGATCTTGGGACTGGATTTCAATTTCAATAAGTTTGGAAAGGTGGCTAATTTGATCATCCTGGACTTATTTGTGACTTTTCCTAACCATGGTATCTTGTAATTCCACTGGTAAGAAAACCATGACTTTCATTTCTTTCTGGGAGCCCCCCCCCCCCAGTATAGACTAAAGCAAGCATTGACAATCTGTGGCTCTGGAGTCACCTGTAGCTCTTTCATCCCTCTGCTAAAGTTCCCCATCGCTCAAAATATGTTTCACAACAAGGGGTGAAATTCAGCAGGTTTTTGGAGAATCAGTAGTGGAAATTTTGAGTAGTTCCTAGAAGCCGCCCCAGAATCAGGATTTTGCACTATCCTTCCCTTAGGAGTGGGGAGGGAATGGGGATTTTGCAGGATCTTTCCCCTGCTATGCCCACCAAGCCATGCCCATAGAAGCGGTAGTAAAAAAAGAGAATTTCACCACTGGTCACAACCAGCAATGTGTGACACTTGCCAGCACTTGATTTATTTTAGCTGTTTGACCCCTGGTAGGCCAACCTTTGATAAATCTAAGAAAAGAAAAGTTTCAAAAGAAAACAGAACATTTAATGGTCCGTGGGCAGATTCATTGACTTTCACTGATGAGCCAACTGGTTTATCAGTATGTTTAATATGTTGTGAGAAATTGCCAAAGAAGTGGAATGTTGCAAAACATTTCCAGAATAAACACTCAGCCTTTGCTGAAAGATATCTGGATAGAGATGAGAGAGTAAAAACCATTTCGGATCTGATGTGGAGGGTTGATCTAAGTAAAAATCATTTCAAGAAGTGAATGAAGTCTGCAAATTAAACTCTATAAGCTAGTATGCAGAAATAAAAATTTGTTTTCTCGGTAGCAATTCATTGATTTCATAAATCCAACACACTATAGCTTTTTTATACATAGCATAAAGCTAAAAAGCCATATATGCAGTGTTATCTGCATTCCAGATGTCCAAAGCATTTTGTGGCTCCTGGTGTTTTGTTTTCTGTGGGAAATGGGTCCAAATGGCTCTTTGAGTGTGTAAGGTTGCCGACCCCTGGACTAGAGTTATAGAATTTCTTAACCATCTCTCAAGTAATCCTGCAGTTTGTCCAAGGCTGGCTTCATTGAAGGGGAACAGGACAACTGGCCACAGCCAACTTGCTGAGGCCAACTCATCATGGCCAAGTTGACAAAGCCGACTAGCAACAGCCAACTTCATCTTGGCCAACTCGCTGCAGGACAACCCACGATGGCCAACTCACCATGGGGAAAACTCACCATGGGATAATTTTAACTATTCCATTCTATTAAAAATAAATAAAAAATACTCAAATTTTTGCCATTCACGTTTCCTTCTCTCCCTCCTTTTGCATCCTTTTTGTTAATGATTCAATTCCACTAATCCTTTGATATTAGTCTAACCAGGGGTGGTATTCACTTACCTTAGCTAGTGGTTCATAAATGTGAGTGAGCACATCTGCATTTGGCGAAAAAGGGTCTAATTGGGATGCCATTGAGCTGGAGCTAGTGGGCGGGGTGAGTGTGCAGGGCCACCCACGATTTCTGCTACCAGTTTGGGCGAACCACTCCGAAATGTAGAATATCACCCCTGAGTCTAACTCTTGTCATGCAGTGAATTGTTCTGTGGTGAGATGGCTGTGGTGAGTTGCCATAGTCCTTATCGAAGGTCCTGTGAAATTTCGCTCTTGGACCTTCTTTTGATCTTCTCCATTTCCATTTAATCACAGGCCAGACATGAGTTGGTACTTCTGGCCATAAACATCAGGTAGTTAGTCTTGGTTGAGGATCATTCATGGGTTTTCTTGAAGAATGTTCAGGGTTGTTTGTGGTGTTTTCCTATGAATTATGTGTATCGTTTCCTTTTCAGAATGATCCCCAATTTTTACCAGCACAATTTAGCCTTCCAATTTGCTATAAACGAGATCAATGGGAATCTGAAGATCTTGCCCAACATCACCCTTGGGTTCTACATCGTGGACAGCTACTGCCAGGAAAAACTCTTCTATCACATTCTTCTGCAGCTTCTTTTCAATTCACATCAATTTGTCCTCAATTATAAATGTCACTCGCCAAAGAATGTGATAGTGGTGGTTGCAGGATTAACGTCTAATATTTCCTTCCAGGTGGCACACATTTTAAGGATGTACAAGATTCCACAGGTCAGACCCACTGTAGATTGGGAAAGTGCTTGGTTTGAGATATTTACATAGTTCTTCTGTTATTTTTTATCTGCTTTGACTCTGTGTGGTGTTCTAACAAAAGCCAGATCATATTCTTGACATTTACACAAATATATAAGCTAAAGGTAAAGATTCCCCTCGCACATATCTGTTAGTCATTCTCATCTCTAGGGGGCAGTGCTCATCTCTGTTTCAAAGCCGACGCGCCGGCACTGTCTGAAGACGTTTCTGTGGTCATGTGGCTGGCATGACTCAACGTTGAACTTGCACGGACAATTTTAAGCACAGTTAGATTCACTTCTCATCTAAAACATATGCTTAGGAAAGTTTGCGTTGAGTTATATAAATGGATAACAAAAAACCCTTTGTTGGGCTATTCATCTCTATATCTAGTCCATCTGACTTGACTTTTCTTAATGTTTGGAACCAAGCTCCAATCTTCATCAACAGGGAAGCTATCATTTTAAAGCAACTCCATCAAGTTCAATCAGAAGAGATGAATTTCAACTAAATATTTTATAACAGATATAAAATATAACAGATTAACAGGGTGGGAAGGGACCTTATAAGACATCTAGTACACCCGTCCCCTGCTCAAGCAGGAGACCCTACACTATTTCTGAAATATGGCACTCAATCTTTTCTTGAAAGTCTCAAGTGATGAAGCCCCCACAACTTCCGAATGCAAGCTGTTCCATTGGTTGATTGTTCTCACTGTCAGAAAGTTCCTCCTTATTTCTAGTTTGAATCTCTCCTTGGTCAGTTTCCATCCATTATTCCTTGTCTGGCCTTCAGGTGCTTTGAAAAATAGATTGACTCCTTCCTCTCTGGGGCAGCCCCTCAAATATTGTAAGACTGCTATCCTGTCTCCCTGGTCCTCCTCTTCAGTAGACTAGCCATGCCCAGTTCCTGCAACCATTCTTCATATGTTTTAGCCTCCAGTCTCCTAATCATCCTGGGTGCTCTTCTCTGCACTTTTTCTAGAGTCTCAACCTCTTGTGTGGAGACCAAAACTGGATTCTAGATGTGGTCTTACTAAGGCTTTATAGAGTGGTGTTAGTACTTCACTTGATCTTGATTTTATCCCTCTGTTAATGCAATTTAGGATTGCATTGGCTTTTTTGTTTTAAAAGTAAAATGTAGTGGGTAATGGGAGTAGAAGTCATGATGTTCTTTGGAAGGATGCCCCTTTCTTTCCATGTGTTATATGTATGGTAACTCTTCCATCATGCACCGATTGGTGGAGTAGAGCATATCTACTTCTTGTTCATGCATCCATCTTGTTGGACAAGAGCTTTGCTCCTCTTATATGTTACTTGTTCTATTTATCCAGGTCAGTAGTGGGATCCTGCCGGTTTAATAACCAGTTCGGTGATTGCGTGCTCTGCGCCCCTGTATAGTTTTAACACAACTTACCTAACACATTACTTTTGGGGTGTAGCACAGCTGATGCATGGCAATCTCTTCTGCCATGTGAATAAGCTAAGAGGATATAGGTAAGTAAAGAGCAGGAATGGGCGGATGGGCCCACCTGATCATCGGAGCAAAAGAGTTTACTACCCTGCTGATTATCAGAGCTACCGGTTTGCCCGAATCAGTCTGAACCAGCTGAATCCCACCCCTGATCCAGATCTGTCTGTCTGTCTGTCTGTCTGATTGTGTTTCACATACTCTGTATAAAAGCATTTTTATGGATGTAGGTGTGCTAGTGTTTGTGTGTTACAGGGAGTGGTATATATTCCAGGCTGGAAAGTTGCTCCTGAGACAATTTCTCAAAGTTTCATACTCCCCCCCCCACTATATGTTTTTTCTTAACTATTTTCATCCTTCCATTAGTTCCCTGAACTTAAGCTACAGAAGTGAAGATTTGTATTGTCTTTCAAAATCAGCATGTTCTTTCATGTAAACTCTCACGTATCCTGGCTCTTCTGCTATCTTCTCTCTTATTTCTGAAACATCTCCTCTCCACTTAGCTGGCCTATGGATCCTTCCCCCCTGAAGAGAGAAATAGCCTGGATGCTTCCTTCTTCCGTATGGCCCTCAGCGAAGACCACCAGGTCCAAGGTATCATTTCTCTATTAAATTTTTTTGGATGGACCTGGATCGGCCTCTTTGCTGAGGATGGTGACAAGGGAGAGCATTTTCTGGTCAACCTGGAGGCTTTGTTCTCTCAGAATGGAATATGTTCTGCTTTCACTGATAGACTGCCCCAGGGGGACAAACAGAGCATGAAAGATTGGGATAAGTTGAGTGAGCTTGTGGGAAGATTTCTGCTCCATTTCACTCAGAGCAGAGTGAGAATACTGGTTGTTTATGGAGATACATTGACCCTGATGTGGTTGAAAAACATACTATCTGAAGAAAATGATAGATGCAGTGAAAAAGCATGTGATGGAAAAGTGTGGCTTATGACAGCCCAGATAAATGTTGCATTGATGAGTCAAGAGGGAGAAACTGCATTGGACTTGTTTCAGGGGTCTCTTTCCTTCGTCCTGCATTCTACAGAGATTAGCGGGTACCAACATTTTCTCAAACATCTCAAACCTGGCCACAGCCCACAAGACAGGATTCTTAAAGGTTTCTGGGAGAAAGCTTTTAAATGCCATTTTTCAAATTCAAAGAAACGGATTAAAAATCCGTGTACTGGAAAGGAGAAGTTGGAGTCGCTTCCTGAATCAACTTTTGAAATGGCCATGAGTGGGCACAGCTACAGCATCTACAATGCAGTTCATGCTGTGGCTCAGGCTTTGCATTCTGCAGCCTCATCTCGAGCTGTTTTCAGGAGAACATTGGTTGGCAAAAGTCTTCAGCCATGGCAGGTAATGTTTCAATGTATATTTTCCAGGGGAACCGTTGCATGATATGATAATATTTTATGACAATTTTCCATGTGGAAGAATGAATAATAATGTAGAATCTTGGGGTGGGGTGGGGGATGAAAATCAGTGGGGAAATGTTCATGGAAGTTGGAAAGGATCTTAGTACTAACCTACCCTGTTTCCCTGAAAATAAGACCTTCCAAATAATAAGCCCAAATGGGCTTGTGAGCACAGGTGCTAAAATAAGCCCTCCACTGAAAGTAAGCCCTCCCAGAAAATATTGCAACATTGCAGCAGCCATGAGATGGCCATGCTCTCTGCCTCCTGCAGCTCAAAAATAATAAGATCTCCCTGAAAATCAGTCCAAGCACTTATTTCAGGAGTCAAAAGAAAGTAAATAAGACATATGAGCCTTGGTGGCACAGTGGTTAGAGTGCAGTACTGCAGGCTACTTTGCTGCCTGCGGGCTGTCTGCAATTTTGCAGTTCAAATCTCACCAGGCTCAAGGTTGACTCAGCCTTCCATTCTTCCGAGGTGGGTAAAATGAGGACCCAAATTGTAGGGGGCAATATGTAAATTGCTTAGAGAGGGCTGCAAAAGCATTGTGAAGCGGTATATAAATCTAAGTGCGATTGCTATTGATAAGACACTTGCAAACATTACTTGGGCAAAAATTCTGCCATAACATTTTTGAAAAATGTAAATTATTCAAAATTAATTATTTACATAATAGACCAAGAGTTTCACAGAAATGTATCTGCCTCCCTGGCTGGATACTTACCAAGCTCTATATTTCCTTTTTCATCAGCTCCACTTCTTTCTCCAAGGTATTTCTTTCAACAACTCAGCAGGAGAAACTGTATCCTTCAATGTGGAAGGGGAAGTAGAAAGTCAATTTGACATCACCAACCTGCTCACCTTCCCTAATCATACTTTTCAGAGGCTGAAAGTTGGAAAGCTTGATCCCAAGTCTATGGAAGGAGAACACATTTTCCTTAATGAGGATGCGATAGTGTGGCATGTAGCTTTTAATCAGGTGTACAACATAGGATCCTAGTTTTATTTTATTTTAATTACAAACTCGTTGGGGTGGATCATGAACGTTAGAACTCCCGTCTCTTCAATCAATCAATCAAACAAACAAACAGAATAGAGCTGGAAGGGACTTTGGTGGTCTTCTAGTCCAAACTTTTGCTCAAATAGGAGAACCTATACCATTTCAGACAAGTGGTGGCCCAGTCTCTTCTTAAAGACTGCCAGTGATGAAGCATCTACAACTTTGGAAGGCCAGCTGTTCCACTGGTTAATTGCTCTCACTGTTAGGAAGTTTCTCCTTAATTCCAGGCTGTTTCTCTCCTTGATTAGTTTCCATCCATTGTTTCTTGCCTTGCCTTCTGGTTTAGTCTCCAGACCTTTGATCATCTTAGTTGCTCTTATCTGAACTTTTTCCAAACATTTCTCAACATCTTTTTTTTTGTAGTATGGTGAACAAAATTGGTTGCAGTATTCCAGGGGTAGTCTTACTAAGGTTTTATAAAGTGGTACTAATACTTCAAATAATTTTTATTCTATGCCTCTGTTTATACAACCAAGTTGGCTCATGTTCCCCTCTTAATTCTCAGCCCACTATAAAGCAAAAAAAAAGCTTATCTCTTGAATATTGATGGATGTATTTTAATTCTAAATTATCTTTATTCTAAGTAGGTGGTACCCCATTCGGTATGCAATAAATATTGCCAACCAGGTTATCAGAAGAAGAAGAGAGAAGGACATAAATTTTGTTGTTATGACTGTGCCCCATGTCCAGATGGGAAGATTTCAGACCAGAAGGGTACGTGAGGTTGCATAGAAAATTTCCCAAAGAGAGGGACCCTCTGTCATCAGAGAACGTTATTCAGATAACAATGCAATGTCTCCTTCATGTAGAATGCTCACTTCAAATACCAGGTCCAGGTGTGAATAGGATACAAGCTAGGATGCCCATTACATACAAACTATGTTTCAGTAGAAGATTGTAGCATGTATCTGCCTTCAGGAAGAAATATGAATAAAAATTCTGAATGTGTCAAAATGGAATGTGGTCATTTTCTGATATCTCATCTTTTTCTTCCAGATATGAACAAGTGTTTCGGTTGTTCAGAAGATCAATATGCAAATGAAGGCCACACTCAATGCATGCCCAAAGTCATAACATTTCTCTCTTATGAAGAACCTTTAGGAATCACCTTAGCTTCTGCTGCTCTGGTTTTCTTCCTGACCACAGTCTTTGTTCTTGGAATGTTCATTAAGAGCAGAGATACTCCAATTGTCAAAGCCAACAACCGTGATCTCTCTTATACTCTCCTTGTCTCCCTTCTGCTCTGTTTCCTCTGCCCTTTGCTCTTTCTTGGCCAGCCAATGAGAGTCACCTGTCTTCTGCGACAGCCCATTTTTGGAATGACCTTCTCAATGGCCACTTCTTGTGTCTTGGCCAAGACCATCACTGTAGTGGTAGCTTTCATGGCTACTAGGCCAGGATCCAACATGAGGAAATGGGTGGGGAAAAGACTACCCAATTCCATTGTGCTCTGTTGTTTCCTCATTCAAGCAATTCTTTGTGTTGGATGGATGACAATATTTCCCCCATTCCCATATCTGGACAAACATTCGTTCACCAAACGTAGCATAGCTGAATGCAATGAGGAACCCATTGTGATGTTTTTCCTTGTCTTGGGGTACATGGGGCTTCTTTCCATCATCAGCTTCATGGTGGCCTTCCTAGCCAGGAACCTTCCAGAGAGTTTCAATGAAGCCAAGTTCATCACCTTCAGCATGTTGGTGTTTTGCAGCATTTGGTTAGCTTTCCTTCCAACCTACCTGAGCACCAAAGGGAAAGACAAGCTAGCTGTGGAGATCTTCTCCATCTTAGCCTCCAGTGCTGGTTTACTCGGTTGCATCTTTGTCCCCAAATGTTATATTATTCTGCTCAAACCAGAGTTGAACAGCAAAGAACAACTGACAAAGAGAAATAATTAGGGAACTGATATATGGTTGAACGATCATAGCTTTGCTCTCTCATATCATTATTTTATTTTTATTTTTTTTAAATATATTTTATTATGTTTTCATTCTATACAATCACATATTCACTGTGCTTAATCAGGGCATATAACATTGAATAATAAACACGGCCCTCACTTATATAGAAAATGCCCTCTACAATACAAACCCAGTATACCACCTTGGCCCGCCATACACCCTCTTTCAACCCCCTCCAACTTTCATTCTTCCTTCTCACACACCCCTCTACGCCTACTTCCCCTCCCCTTCTTTCTAACCTTAACCCTATCACTCCCTCTCCATTCCCTCCCTCCCTACTCCTCCTCCTCTCTCTCACCCTCTCCACCCTCCTTCTTCTTTCACTCGACTCTTTCCTTCGGTATCTATTACCTTCCAGTATATTCGGTTTGTTCTATTTTCGCACTAACATTGAAAAGCCACAGTATACAAATACAATCATGGAATTTAACACATATTGTATTTCCCCCCTCCCCCCTCCCCCTAAATCCCCACCTCCCTTCCCTCCCCCCGACTTCCCAAAGACCATACGTGGTATAACTTTTGAACAATCACAGTCTAAAATATCTCTACATTGAACTCAGCTTCTTACTGTTACCCAAATTTTAAACAATTTAAATTATTACTGATACTAAGCGTAAGCTATCTGGAGTTTCTTAGTCCCATATTTACTTTTTATGTAATCAATCCATTTTTTCCAGTCTCGTTTATATCTCTCGTTTGAATGTTCTTTGAGATATGCTGAGATTTTGGCCATTTCGGGTAAGTTCATAACTTTCAAAGTCCATTCTTGAATTGTAGGTAAATCTTTCTTCTTCCAATACTGTGCCACCAAGAGTCTTGCTGCCGTTATTAAATACAGAACCAAATTAGTCTCTGCTGCTGTAAAATCAATACATATACCCAGTAAAAACAACTGGGGGGTAAATTTTATCCTTCTTTTAAAGATGTTTTGCAGGATCCACCATATTTTTATCCAAAATGCCTTAACATTACGACATGTCCACCATATATGAAAATATGTAGCATCACAAGAACCACATCTCCAACATTTAGGTTGAACATTTGGATACATAGAAGCAAGCTTTTTAGGATCTAGGTGCCATCTATAAAACATCTTATAAAAATTTTCTCTCAAGTTTTGTGCTTGTGTAAATTTCACATTTCTTACCCAGATTCTTTCCCATGTTTCAAGCATTATTGGTTCCTCGATATTCTAAGCCCATTTTATCATACAATCCTTAATCAGTTCCGTTTCAGAATCCATCTGTACTAATACATTATATATCCTCTTTATATGCATTGAGCTTTGATCTCTTATTTGTTTAAACAAATTATCCTCAACTTTTACAAAGCCAATTTTTTGATCTGTTTTCCACCTAGCCTGTAGTTGACCATACTGAAACCACGTTTGAACTACCTTCTCTTCTTTAAGTACCTCTAAAGATTTTAGTTCCATCACCCCTCTTTCTGAGATAAGAAGTTGCCTATAGGTGGTTCTATCGTGTTTTTGTTCTACATTCATATTTTCAATTGCATGTCTAGGAATTGCCCACATGGGCACTTTATCATTTAATTTATGTTGATATTTTTTCCAAACCCGCAATAAAGCATTTCTTAAGATGTGATTTTTAAATTTCTTATCCGTTTTTTTGTTAAATAACAGGTAAGCATGCCAACCATATAACAAGTCATATCCCTCGATATTCAAAATTCTGTCATTAGTTAGATGAATCCAATCACTAATTGCAGATAATACCACTGCGTCATAGTATAATTTTAAGTTAGGTAATTTCAATCCTCCTCTTTCACGTGCATCTTGCATTATTTTCATCTTTACCCTCGGCTTCTTTCCTGCCTACACAAATTTGTTGATACCCTTCTGCCATTCTAAAAGATTCGCATCTCTTTTAAGTATTGGTAACATTTGAAAAAGAAATAAAAATTTTGGTAAAATGTTCATTTTTACTGCCGCTATTCTACCCAGCAAGGACAAATGCAGTTTTTCCCACCTTTTCAACTCCAACTGTGTACTATGCCAAAGTGATTCATAATTATACTTGTATAATTTCCCATTTGAGATTAAAATATTAACTCCAAGATATTTAACTTTTTTAACTACCTCACATCTTAACATCGCCCCCAGTTCTTTCTTCTGTTTGATAGTCATATTTATAGCTATTATTTTGGTTTTTCCTAGATTTATTTTAAATCCCGAGACTTGACCGTATTGATTGATCGTATTCAATAATACCCTACTAGTTTCCTGCGGTTGTTCCAATATTATAACCAGATCATCCGCAAATGCACGGACTCTATATTCTTGCTGTCTAATTTTAATCCCTTTTAGACCGCCCAGGCCCCGTATCTTATTCAACAGTATTTCCAAAGTTATAATAAACAATAATGGGGACAGAGGACAGCCCTGTCTTGTACCTTTTTCAATTTGAAAGGAGTCTGTCAGACTTCCATTGACAATGATCTGGGCTGTTTGCTGCTGATATATTGCACCAATTGACCGTAAAAAACCATCTCCTATCTGCATTTTTTGCAATGTCTTCAGCAGGAATTGCCAATTAACTCGATCAAAGGCTTTCTCCGCATCCAAAAATATGAATGCGGCTGGGATTTGATTGTTCTTTCCCAGGTATTCTAAAGCATTGATAATTAATCTAACGTTGTCCTTCATCTGTCTGCCCTGTATAAAACCAGTTTGATCGGTATGTATCAGTTGTTGAATTACCCCCATTAGCCTATTTGCTAATATTTTAGTAAAATTTTTATAATCTACATTGAGTAATGAAATAGGTCTGTAATTTTTTGGTTGGGTAAGGTCTTGGTCTTCTTTGGGTATCAACGATATGAACGCAGTCTTCCACGAAGGAGGCACTTTCCCTCCCGATTGAATTTTATTGAATAGTTCTCTGAGGGGTTCTACCATTTCTAACTGTAGATTTTTATAATAAACAGCTGTTAAACCATCTGTGCCTGGTGCTTTCCCTAACTTTAATTGTTTAATTGCCTGCAAAATTTCCCCAGAGGTTATAGGTTGATTCAGCTTATGCCTATGTTCTTCTCTAACTAGGGGGGTTTTCTCTTTATCTAGGTATTTGTCTATATCTCCGTCCTTAATTTTATCCCCTTTATACAACTCTGTAAAAAATTCCCGAAATACCTTTTGAATCTCTTCCTGTTGAAACACTTCCTTCCCTCTGTAACACAATTTGGATACATTTCGAGCTTTCCTTTTTTTTCTAATCTGATAAGCCAACCACCTACCGGGTTTATTTGCATTGCAGAAAGTATTATGTTTAGCATATAATAAACTAGTAGCTACCTGGTCAGAGATCAGCATATCAAACTGAGATTTTAATATAGCAATTGTTTCCCTAATCTTTGTATCTCCTGGATTCAATGTTAATTCTGACTCTTTCCCTTTAATTTCCTCTTCCAATTCTTTTCGTTTTTGCCCTTGTTTGTGTCTATGTATTTTGTTTATATTCATTAATACTCCTCTCATATACGCTTTGCTTGCATCCCATACATATTCCAAAGATGTACCCTTGTTCATATTGAGAACAAAATATTCCGATAGCAATTTTTTACAGTCATTAACATACTTTTCATATCTAAATAAGTTTTCATTCAACCTCCAGGACCTTCTTGCCTGGGCTACCCTTCCCAATTCCATCCAGACTGGATTATGATCTGAAAGAACTCTCGCCATAATCTTCGTCTTTTTCACCCTGCAAAGTAAATCATTTGTAATTAGTATAAAATCAATCCTTGAAAGAGATTGATGTCTATTGGAAAAAAAGGTAAAGTCATATTCTTCTGCATGCCTCTCGCGCCAAGCATCTCGCAATTCAAAATCGTCCAGCATGTCAAAAAAGGATTTGGGTAACTTAGCTCGAAATTTGGTGTTCGGGCGAGCTGTCTTCTTATCTCTTTTGGTGTCGATCACGCCATTCCAGTCACCCAATAATATACAAGACTCAAAGTCTGTGGGAACCACGGACACGGGAGTGGGTCGGAGCATTACGGTCATAACGGGGAGGGGCAGATATGGCGGGGACTTTAGGGCTGGCCATTACCGGGGAAGGAGGGTTCGCTATGTCACAGCGATCCCTCCTTCCGGCCCTATGAGCCCCACTCCGAGGCCAGATGGCGCGAGTAGTCAGGACCCTGGTCTCCAGCTGTTGTCGCTAAATGCCAGGTCTGTTGTTCACAAGGCTCCCCTCGTCCGGGACTTAATTTTAGATGAGGGGGCAGACCTGGCATGTATTACTGAAACCTGGCTGGGCCCGGAGGGAGGAGTCCCCCTCGTAGAGATGTGCCCAGAAGGATTTCAGGTGCTTCATCAGCCGAGAGCTCAGGGAAGGGGTGGGGGTGTGGCTATTGTTATTCGGGAGTCTTTGGTTCCTCGTAGGATCCCTGCTCCGGAGCTTGTCGGGTGTGAGTGCCTGCTGGTGAAGCTGGACCTCAAGGGTCAAGTGGGCCTGCTGCTAACGTACCTGCCTCCCAACAGCGTTGCAGCAGCCCTCCCCTCGCTCCTCGAGTTGGTAGCCGAGCTGGCAGTTGAGTTCCCCAGGCTTATGGTCCTGGGGGATTTCAATTTGCCTACGCTCGGTGAACACTCGGATGGGGCGCAGGAATTCATGGCTTCCATGACAGCCATGGGCTTGACCCAGATAATTCGGGGCCCAACTCACTCTGCGGGTCACACGCTCGACCTCGTATTCCTCTCGGAGCAGTGGACTTGTGATCTTGGTCTGAGGGGTAATAAGATCATACCCCTGTCGTGGTCAGACCACTGCCTACTGAGGCTTGACTTCCGAAGACCAAACCCCCACTGTAGGGAGGAGGAACCGACCAAGTGGTTCCGCCCCAGGCGACTTATGGACCCTCTGAGGTTCCAGACGGAGCTTGGGGTTATTCCTGATACTCTCGCCCACAGTCCGGTAGAGACTCTGGCTGCCGCCTGGCATTCGGCAGCATCGGAGACTCTCGACCGGATTGCGCCACTACGGCCCCTCCGAGGCGGCGGATCCCGGAGGCCTCCTTGGTTCACCGAGGAGCTCCGGGAGAGGAAGCGCCGGAGAAGACGCCTAGAGCACCTGTGGAGGTCCGATAAATCCGAACCGAACCGAGCACTTTAACAACCTGCACCAAGGATTACATCAGGGCACTTAGGGCAGCAAAGAGATCTTATATTGCCACCTTGGTTGCGTCCGCCGAGTCTCGTCCAGCCGCCCTGTTTAGGATAACCCGCTCCCTCTTAAATAAGAGGGATACGGGGGACCCCTTGCAGGGTAGGGCTGAGGATTATGCCCAGTTCTTGGCGGACAAAGTTGCTCGGTTTCGGTCAGATTTGGACTCCACCTTTGCAGAGCCAGCCGAGGCACGAGAGGACGATTTGGTTGACCATCGCTGGGTTGAGTTTCAGGATGTTACTTCCGGGGACGTGGACAAGGCCATGAGGGCTGTGAGTGCCTCCACCTGTGTACTGGACCCGTGTCCCTCCTGGCTGGTTGCTAACAGCAGGGAGGTGACACGGGGCTGGATCCAAGCGGTTATTACCGCCTCGCTTCGGGAGGGGCACTTCCCCGCCGCACTTAAAACGGCGGTGGTGAGACCCCTCCTGAAGAAACCATCTCCAGTCTCCAACCTCCCCTTTATTGGGAAGGTTGTTGAGAAGGTGGTGGCCTACCAGCTCCAGCGGTCCTTGGAGGAAGCCGATTACCTGGACCCCTTCCAGTCCGGCTTCAGACCTGGTTACAGCACAGAAACCGCTTTGGTCGCATTGACCGATGATCTCTGGAGAGCCAGGGATGGAGGCTATGCCTCCATCTTGGTTCTCCTCAACCTCTCGGCGGCTTTCGATACCATCGACCATGGTATCCTTCTGCGACGACTGCGGGAGGTGGGGGTGGGAGGCACTGTTTTACAGTGGTTCTCCTCCTACCTCTCGGACAGGTCGCAGTCGGTGTTGGTCGGGGGTCAGAGATCGACCACGAGGCCCCTATCATATGGGGTGCCGCAGGGGTCGGTCCTGTCCCCTGTACTATTTAACATCTACATGAAACCGCTGGGCGAGATCATTCGGAGGCACGGGATAAGATACCACCAATATGCGGACGATACGCAGCTGTATCTGTCCGCCCCGTGCCAACTCAATGAAGCGGTGGAAGTGATGAACCGGGGTCTTGAAGCCGTTAGAGACTGGATGCGGGCTAACAAGCTTGTACTCAACCCAGAAAAGACCGAGTGGCTGTTGTGTTTCCCTCCCAAAAATTTGGTTAGTGTTCCAACGCTCAGGCTGGGGGGTCAAAATTTACACCCCTCAGACAGGGTCCGCAACTTGGGAGTCCTCCTGGATCCACAGCTGACCTTTGATCACCACCTGTCGGCTGTGACCAGGGGGGCATTTGCCCAGGTTCGCCTAGTGCGCCAGTTGCGACCCTACCTGAATCGGGAGGCTCTCACAACAGTCACTCGCGCCCTCGTGACCTCTAGGCTGGAATACTGCAACGTGCTCTACATGGGGTTGCCCTTGAAGAGCATCCGGCGGCTTCAGCTAGTCCAGAATGCGGCCGCGCGAGTGATCGTGGGTGCACCTCGGTTCGCCCACATAACACCTATCCTCCGCGAGCTGCACTGGCTACCTGTTGACCTCCGTGTGCGCTTCAAGGTGCTTCTTACTACCTATAAAGCCCTTCATGGTAGTGGATCTGCGTACTTGGGAGACCGCCTTCTGCCAATTACCTCCTCTCGACCCATAAGATCCCACAGATTAGGCCTCCTCCGAGTGCCATCTGCCAGCCAGTGCCGGCTGGCAACTACGCGGAGGAGAGCCTTTTCTGTAGCAGCTCCGACCCTCTGGAACGATCTCCCCGTGGAGATTCGTACCCTCACCACCCTTCAGACCTTCCGCACAGCCCTCAAGATCTGGCTATCCCACCAGGCCTGGAGGTAAGGACCATAGTTTGCCCCCGCCCGAATGTTGAATGAATGTTGTTTGATCTTAACCACATATTGTATTTTTATGTTATTGTACGTCTTCCCCTCCCATAAGTTGTTAGCCGCCCTGAGTCCCCTCAGGGAAAAGGGCGGCCTATAAATAAACGCAACTATAACTATAAAGTCCCACTGTACTAATTTAGCATGGAGATTTCTATAAAATCCATCTTGTTGTTGATTAGGAGCATAAATTCCCAAAAGTAACGTCTTTTTCCCTTCTAAGATTAAATCTAATGCAATATATCTTCCAAAGGAATCTGCTTCAATTAGCTCAGCTTTAATGTCTTTTCTTAAATATTCTACTATGCCATTTTTCTTTTCCATGGCTGAGGTCGCAAAATGTTGGCCCAGTTTGGGGTTAAACAAATATTTTTGATCGGTTGATTTGATATGAGTTTCTTGCAAGCAAATTATGTCATTCTTAAATTGTTTGAGATAATGAAATATTTTCTTTCTTTTCTGTGGAGAGTTCAGTCCGTTAACATTCCATGTCAAAATCTTAGTTGTCATTTTTGGTTGCCTGAAGCTTTTTTAGAGCCTCCCGCAAGGCCTGTCTCACCTTTGGTTTGGCTCCTCCCACAGCTTCTGAGCTTGTTGCAGTAGCTCCTTGATCAGTGGCCAACGATTGTTGAGATTGTTGCATAGTAGCTTGTTTGTCCGTTTGTCTGGTGGTCTTACGGTTGGATCTTTTTTCCTTGACTCCTTGCCCTTCCGGAAGAGGGAGATGATACATTTTATCTGATGGTTGTGTGGTTTGCTGTTTATCTTGTTCGTCTCGTGGTTTTTCACCATATCTCGAAGGTTCAGGGTATCCCATCTTCAGAATCTTATGATAGAAATCACGAGCTTTCCATACAGAGCTGAGACGATATCTTTGTTTGTCCATTGTAACTATAATGCCGAATGGGGCATCCCATCTGTACTGTATCTGACGCTTTCTGAGCTCTTCCACCAGAAAAGCATAATCTCTTCTGGCTCTTAGCATCTGAGGTGGTATTTCTTTCAAAACAATCAGGTCCTGTCCACCAATTTGAAGCTTAGTATTGTAAGACTCTTGTAGTATCATATTTCTAGATTCTCTTGTAACAAAGTATATTACTACATCTCTTGGAAGTTGCCTTTGTTTTGCCGCCCATGAGTTAACACGAAAAATCCTGTCAATCTGCCAATCAAAATTGGATCCCGGTTTTCCCACCAGACGGTCAAAAGCTTCAGAAAACATTTGCTTTAAGTTCTCCTGCTTTTCTTCACGCAGCCCCCTCACTCTTAATGCAAGCTCCATCTGCTTATACTGTATCATAATAATTTGTTTTTCAGCATTATCAATTTTTTGTTCCACCACTTCAGTTTTGGATATCAGGTTAGTTTTAGCTTCATTGAGAGTTTCTAAATTATCTTCCATTCCAGAAATATATTCTGTTATCACATTTACAATTCCCATCATATTATCATTCATTTTAGTGACCCTGGTATCGAATTTGTCATATAGAACTTCCATCTCATTCCTTATTTCATCTTTGAAATCTTTAAGCATTTCTAGATTCTGTTCTCTGAATTCTTTAAACATTTCTAAGTTCTGTTCTCTGGATTCTTTGAACATTTCCAGAAAAAATTATTTTGTTAGTACATCTCCACTAGGGGGCATAGGTGGTGGGGGCTGCAACTTTGTACCAGGTATGGGAGACGTTTTCGGAGGTAATTTGACAGAGGTTGATTTGGATGCCATTATATTTTGGTTTTAATCATTTATTCTAAATTACTAATCCACTGTGCTATGTGGAGAAAAAGAAATTCCTCCCCCCCTTTTTTTCCTTCTTTTTTTTTTTCAAGGGGTTTTATGGAGGATTTCAAAAGAGAAAGTCCGTTTGGAATGTTTGGAATGTCTCTTTATCAACAACAAAGAGTCTTGAAAGCTTTAAGGGAGTAGCTCTAATTAAATTATAAGAGATTGTTTCTTGGATTCTGTAGCAGGAAGCCGGAGATAACAAATGCAGAAGCTGTAAACGCCATTTTGAAGACAATTAAACAAAAGAGGTTTTTATAACATTGAAGCTGGTATTTCAGATAGAGAAAGGTTTTAAAGCTCACGAATTGGTCTTTGCTCGTATTGATTTTTAATAGTCTCTTTTCTAAAGATTGTCCTAAGGGGGAGGGGTCCTGTCTAGTGCTGTGAATAACAGCTGCGAAGTTCAGGTCGGAGTTGAATTACTCAGCTTTGGGTTGATCCTCCCCCTCCGTCCACAGCTCACAAAAAAACAAACTGTGAACTTCAAAGAAGATTCTTACCAGCTGAGATTCCTCACTGCTTTTTTCTTGTCTGAAAAAAGAGTTATCTTCTTGATATTGAGTAGATAACGAACCTGAATTCTGGGGGCAGCTCTGTTAAGCTGCCGACGGCGACAGGCCACTCCCCGGAAGCTCATATCATTATTATTATTATTTTTAATGTTATATGGCATGTTTATATTAAAGGTTGAAAAACATTTACGGTTCTCAGATTAATTGAATATATACAAATATCCATCTGATAGATTTTAACACAAGTTGTTGCTAGTTGTGGATTGTGAGCCTGTTAAACGTATGCTTTACTAAATAGAAATTAATTGTGGGTTGATTACAATTGATAGGGTTATTGGTAGGACTATTGGTATAGTATATTTTTCTCATTTTCTTTTACTATATATTCCTTTCTAAAATGTGTTCATTATTTTACATGGTTGATTTATATTAAATTAGCTATTAACCTGGTGTTGCCCAGGTATTTATCTATAAAGGGAAAATCTCCAAACATAATTTCTCATGTTGGATTTTCCCCTTTACTCCTTATGGAGTACTGTGAAGCCATTTCCAGATAGATAGATAGATAGATAGATAGATAGATAGATGGATGGATGGATGGATGGATGGATGGATGGATGGATGGATGGATGGATGGATGGATGGATGAATATAAATAATAAACTATTAAATATATATGGATAAACAGATATAAGTCCATGTATTTTCCATACCCTAAATAAATCATATCTTAACAACTTTTATAGAAATAGCGGTCTGTGTTGAATTACATGTATCACGTGTCCTATAACCATTCATTTTGCAACTTTGAAGTTTCTAGATTCTGAAAAAAAGAGACTGAAACCATTAAATCAATCTTAGATTCCCTCACGGTTTCTTTATTTCATTCTCATTTTTAAATTTTCTAATTAGATGCAATTTGGTGGAAGACTCTAAAATTTACACCCAAGGTTTGCAGTTCAATCTAAAGAGTGGCTCAGTGGCTAAGATGCTGAGATTGTCAATCAGAAAGGTAAGCAGTTTGGTGGTTCGAATCCCTAGCACTGTATAATGGAGTGAGCTCCTATTACTTGTCCCAGCTTCTGCCAACCTAGCAGTTCAAAAGCATATAAAAATGCAAGTAGAAAAATAGGCAGCACCTTTGGTGGGAAGGTAACAGCGTTGTCAGCGTTCCAAGTATCATGCAGAATTAAATCGGAGTCCAAGGCAAAATGATCCTTAAAGTTCCAATTTAATAAGTCAGACATCTTAGTACATCTGTGGAATCCCAATTCTGGAAGTTACATTGGATTCCCACCCAGTTGAAAGTTCATGATCTTGTCCCCACGCCCACAAATCAATCACATGGTCCAATCTTCTTCCACGCTGGCATCTCCACCCATCTGTTTCCAGGCAGAGGTGCAGAGACAAAAGATGACCTTGGGCTTCTAGAAAAGAATGACAACAACACATTCCACAATTCTACTCCTTTCTATTCCCCCCCTCCCAACTACTACACTAATGAAGCAGCATAATTAAATTAGAGAGAGTGTCGCAGGCCAAAGATCCTAAAAGGGATATAACTGCAGGCCTGACAAGCTTTTCATGTGCCTTCAGCATTTAGTCATGCCGGCCACATGACCACAAAGACGTCTTCACACAGCGCTGGTTCTTCGGTTTTGAAACAGAGATGAGCAACGCCCCTTGGAGTCGGGAACAACTAGCATATATGTGCAAGGGGAACCTTTACCTTTTCTAAAGAGAAAACATTGATTGACATGCTTTTCACATATGATAGAAATTATATGAACTAAAACCAATCTTCTATTTTAACTACCATTGTGTGGGAGATCTTACTTTCGTACCAAATATATACAGTGGTATTTGACCAGAAAACTGTTTTTATGGTTCAACACCAAACAGGAGGGAAATTCCGTACTATCCAGTGTTTCTGCATGTATGATGGGTAAGCAGATGGATTCTCATTCAAGCCCTGCCCCTTCTCCATAGACATTGTGATATTGCTTGTGTGGCCCATACATTTCTTCCTTAAGTTTACTAGAAGGGGAAACTGATTTTAAATGGTGTTCATAGTCATATGCAATAAATGGTCTTCCACTGTATTATACTCTTCTTGAGCTTGAAAATAGATCATTGGTAGTTCATAAACTACCTTCTATCCAGGACATAGCATATAAACAATAATCTGGGACCCGACACATCCTTTCAATGACTTGTTTTTCTTGTTACCTACTGGGAGGAGGCTTCATGGTATCCTAAGCAGAACATCTGGATTCAGTCACAGGTTGCATCCATATAGCATCAACCTCATGAATTTTCAAGTTTCTGCTACCTGTTCAAAATGGACAGTGGTGTGTGTGTGTTTGTGTATTTATACACACATACACACCTAAGAATGTGTGTGCATGTGTAAAACTGACTCAGCTCCCCAAACACGACAAAGCCTCATGTGAACTCAAAGGATTCCTTTATTAGGAATGCCAGCAGGCCTAGCAAAATCTTTATCTCACAGGGTAACAAGTCTGTCTGTCCGGAAGATGAATTGTTGTATGCCACACCTAGCCATCTCCACGCCCTGCTTTTTATCCCCAAAGCTAGGGTGGGGCCTCATTAGTAGTGGTGGCTCTTCCATCCCAAGGATCAGCCTAGAGATTTCCACTGCTTTCCTCTCCTCTGCCTTCTGCGCATCCATGCGTCAGACACTGGAGACAGCTGTGCCAACTCTTCATCTGAGGGCTGACGGATGGCCCAGCCACTATCTCTCTGCCAGTTCCATTCTTTCTTCCCCCTTAGAGCACCCTGGTTGTCCTGATGCTAACCCTGACTCCTATGCCTCCTCCTCCTCCTCTGATTCAGATGCTGGAGGGGCCAGCGACTGACATACGTAAGTATATAATATAAACATATTAAATATATAAATATATATCTAAACATATAGATAGATAGATAGATAGATAGATAGATAGATAGATAGATAGATATAGATATAGATATAGATATAGATATAGATATAGATATAGATATAGATATGTAGATATAGATATAGATATAGATATGTATGTATGTATGTATGTATGTATGTGTGTATATATATATTTGTGTTATATTTTGTGCTGATAAATAAATAAAGGGAGACTAGTATAGATCTATTTCAAGCTATTTAGCTCTCATCAGCTAGCCATACGCTTACTGGGATTTGAACCTGTGCTATATTACATCTTAGGCAGACGTCTTAGCCATTAAGCCACACGTCCTCCTCCTTATCAGCAGAAGCCAGGGAGGAAGGTATATATTTAGTTTCACAACCCCTGGTATTTATTTATCAGCACAAAATATAACACAAATATAACAAAGGCAACAGTAAAAATATTGGGTTTCTGTCATGATGGACTCTTGTGACGAGCCGATTGACTGATAAGGGAAGCAGTTAGCTTCCTCCCATAATTGGGGCATACCAGGGGTTATAACACTATACACACACACACACACACACACACACACACACACACACACACACAAGATATTCATCTTCAGGCTGGTGTTTTCGGCTTCGGGATTTTGTGAGTAAGGCGTGGTCGGAGCTTTCGTCTTTCTATAAATCTTGGTGGGGTGGGGTGGAGTGCTGGCTTTGTTGCAGTAAGTGGGTTGATTGGTTGTGTGGTTGCATCCTGATTGGTAGATGGAGTTGATGTTTGTAGATTGGTCGGCTGTTTCGTATCATCCTATGTGACTGAGGTGATGGCTGTGTGTCCATTTTTCTAATGACCATATATATTATTTATATTTATATTTATATTATTTATATTTATATTTATATTTATATTTATATTCTTTATATTTATAATATTTATATTCTTTATATTCTTTATATTCTTTATATTCTTTATATTCTTTATATTCTTTATATTCTTTATATTCTTTATATTCTTTATATTCTTTATATTCTTTATATTCTTTATATTCTTTATATTCTTTATATTCTTTATATTCTTTATACTTATACTTATACTTATATTTACATTTACATTTACATTTACACTTACATTTATATTTATACTTATACTTATATTTTTTTAAAGTTTTGCGCATGCACAGAACCAGCAGTAAAATTGGCTGGTACCCACCCCTTGTATGGGTGTTGATATATATATTTATGTATGTATATAGCATCTATCAATATCATCTATGTAGAGTCTGTCTGTCTGTCTGTCTGTCTGTCTGTCTGTCTATCTATCTATCTATCTATCTATCTATCTATCTATCTATCTATCTATCTATCATCTATCATGTTTGTAGGTATATATTTATGTATGTATATACCATCTATCTAGCTATGTGTGTAGGTATATATTTATCTATGTATATAGTATCTATTGATATCTATGTAAAGTCTGTCTGTCTGTCTGTCTATCAATCTATCATCTATCTATCTATCTATCTATCTATCTATCTATCTATCTATCTATCTATCTATCTATCCATCCATCTATCTATCTATCATCTATCTATCTATCTATCTATCATCTATCTATCTATCTATCATCTATCTATCTATGGGTGTAGGTATATATTTATGTATGTATACAGCCTCTATCTATCTATGGGTGTAGGTATATATGTATATATATATATAATATGTGTATATGTGTGTTATGTAGGTGTTTGGGTAGATATACACTTTCTCTTGAGAGCAGAGAACAGAATTTCATTTTTAATGTGGGCCAGTGTGCTCACACTAAAAAAAAATGACTATAAATTTACATTATTATCTTATATCAAGTTCATTTTGAGTCACATTATTATATTTCAGACCCGTGTAGAGAATAAGACTTGATCAAATTACTATCAGTATTGTGCGTTTATGAATATTCAAGTATCATCTTTTTAATTTTATTAAAATTAAATAATCATTGTTACAATCTTTTTGTATGGTTTCAACCTTTTTCTAGACTAGCCTTCAAATATTTCTTTTTAAAGCTTGCATATTTTTTTCTATGGAGACAAGATGACTCCACGTTTAAAGAAAACATTATTATTAACTCAACTGGAAGAGGAGGGTGGATGGGACCGGAGAATGTGTTTACAAGCAAAGCAGTTACTCCAACTTGACTTTCGTGGATGCAGTTATCTTTCCTCTCATTATTGAAATCACTATCATTTGTTTTTTTTTCTTGGTTGTGTTAGGAGACTTTTGAAAATGATGAAATAATGATTAAGTATACATTGACCATCTGTGATTTATGCTTATGCGGAGGAGTGGCACAAAGGTCCCACTCAGATAGGTTAAAACAGCACTTGCTGGTTTCCACATTTCTCTTTGGTAAATCTCTCCTGCTTTCCCTGGGCATAGATTATGTTTCCTGCTGATGAAAGAGAGAGAGGTGGAATTTTCCTCTTAAGGACCTCTACTTAAAATAAATGAATCTCAGAGTTGGAGAGAAGTCATCTAATCCAACTCACTTCGCAGGTAGTCTATTTTGCACCTCTTGCTGAGTCTGTCATCTGCGCTTGCATAACTGTCTGGTTTGGCTCTGCAACCCAACAAGGCAAACACAGACTTTGATGGATAGTTAGAACTGCAGAAAAAACCAACCTGCCTTCCATTGAGGACCTGTACACTGCACAAGTCAAAAAGAGGGCTGTGAAAATATCTACAGACCCCTAAAATCCTGGACATCAATTGTTTCAACTCCTACCTTCAAAATGATGCTATAGGGCTCTGCACACCAGAACAACTAGACACAAGGACAGGTTTTTTTCCTGAATGCCATCACTCTGCTAAACAACTAATCCCCACAACACTGTCACATTATCTACTAAGACTGTATTCTTCTTCTTCTTCTTCTTCTTCTTCTTCTTCTTCTTCTTCTTCTTCTTCTTCTTCTTCTTCTTCTTCTTCTTCTTCTTCTTCTTCTTCTTCTCTTCATTCCTAGTACCTATCTTGTAATGTATAGTTTTTGATGAATGTATTCTGTTTTATTTTTCTTTATGTACACTGAGAGTATAAAGACAAATTTCTGGTGTGTCCAATCACACTTGGCAAATAAAGAATTCTATTCTATTCTACTCTTGCAGATCATCAGCTATCTCCTCTTGAAAGACCTCTAGCAAAGAATTCACTACTTCATCTGAGCATTGTTAGAAGCCAGAAAACATTGTATGATTCCAGAGATGTGGCTAAAGAGAGGAAGGAGTGTTCCACTGGTGCAGCATGTGTTATTCCTACTTATGTTTCCTCATATAGTGAGCAAAGAAATGGGATGGACTGAGCCCAGACATCTTCCACATGAGTTCTATTGGCCTGGAGATTATGTCATTGGTGGAATCACATCCCAAATCATTTTTCTTTTTTCCTTGAATTCTTTTCAGAAGTCTCCTTTTTCAGAAGAGAGGAATATCCGCGAGTAAGAAATTTGCTTGTCATTGAAATGTTACTGTTAAATGCATCCTTGAATTTAAACATCCTATCCTTGTAATATTTGAGAATCTCTCCCTCTTCTGTTTTGAAATGACAGCATGAGAAAATACAAGTTATTTTTTAAAAATGATTGTTTGAATGCATTTGCATGACAAAATAGAAACATGTATGCAATTTTCTTTCAAACAATGTAATTGCAGTTTTTCAATGATCATTTTTCTTTTCCTCTTTAAAACTCAAAAGTCCAGCCTTTAGCAGCTAGTTTTCTGGGTCATCACTCATCCAAATAAATAGACAGTTCTAATGCTACTTAGCTATTAAAAATCCATCACAATTGTTGAAGTGATGGAGTAGCAGGTTAGTATTACAAATGTCTGTAACATTTGTTTGTTTGTTTGTTTGTTTGTTTGTTTGTTTGTTTAATTTGTGGAATATGTAATAGATAACATGTATAATTATAAACATGGACATGGACAAGGAAATTAGTACAAATAAATGGGGATAGTAGGCCAAGGATGACAGGCATGTTGGTGTGCTTATGCATGCCCTCTTTACGGAGCTCTTAGGAATGGGGTGAGGTCCACGGTAGACAGTTTAAGGTTGAATCCGTCAGGTTTTGAGGATGTAACAACAGAGTCAGGTAGAGCATTCCAGGTATTGACCACTCTGTTGCTGAAGTCATATTGTTGAGTTTGTATCTATTGTTTGCCCCTGTATTATTGAGGTTGATGCTGAAGAAGTCATTGACAGGTAGGATGTTGTAGCAGACAATTTTGTGAACACACTTAGGACAAACAATAGGGGGCATAATTTCAGGCTACCCAAGCTCAAAACTTCAAGCCTGGCGGCATAAGGTACTCTGTTGTGAGTAGAAGAGTGGAGTACTCTTCTTGTGTAGTATCTCTGGACTCGCCCAATTGTGTTAATGACCGAAATACAGTGTGGATTCCGGACAGATGAGCTGTACTCAAGAATTGATCTAGCAAAGGTTTTGTATGCCATAGTTTGCAGTACAATGTTACCGGAGAACATTGTTTGTTTGCTTGCTTGCCTGAAGAACATATTTCTTAATTGCACATCTCACTCAGAATCTTTGCAATGATTAGATGGTCATTTGATCCAACTTAAATCAACACTGCATTCTAATAATCTCATGAATATGCATTCTAATTGGCAAATGTGCAGCACTGGCTTCCCTTTTAGTTCTGGGACTTTTCTTGCTTACACTTCCAGGATTTCTTGATAGTGTAATTAATCAAGTCCAACCATCAGATCAATCAGGGCTGGCTTTTTTTTTAACAGTCCCTTCTAGTCAAATGCAACTCCTGGATCTTCCATCAGATTCTAAATGCCATTTCTTAGCAGCAAACACATTATCTGTCATTTGTGGTCAGCTAAGCTTAAGCTTGTGGGACACGGTGGCTCAGTGACTAAGATGCCGAGCTTGTCGATCAGAAAGATTGGCAGTTTGGTGGTTCGAATTCTTTGAACCATGAAATGGAGTGAGCTGCCATTACTTGTCTCAGGTTCTGCCAACCTAGCAGTTCGGAAGCATGTAAAAATGAAAGTAGAAAAATAGGAACCACCTTTGGTGGGAATGTAACAGCGTTCTGTGCACCTTCAGCATTTAGTCATGCTGGGAACATGACTACGGAGATGTATTTGGACAGCACTGGGTCTTTGGCTTTGAAATGGAGATGAGCACCACCCCCTAGAGTCAGGAACAACTAGCACATATGTGTGAGGGGAACATTTACCTTTAAGCTTAAGTTTAGGATCTTGCACAGTCTGTGCAAAACAGGGGGAGAAGATGTTGTTAAATTGTGCATTTTGATCCTGTTGGACATTTCATGAGAAGTTATATCATATCTGTATTTACAGAATAAACAAAAAATTGTACCAGCATAAGTTAGCCTTGGCATTTGCCATCCATGAGATCAATGAGAATCAAGAGATCTTGTCCAATATGACCCTTGGATTCCACATTGTGGACAGTTACAGCGATGAGAAAACTTTCTATCACAGTGTTTTGCAGCTTCTCTTCAAATCACAGCAATTTGCCTTGAATTACAATTGCAACTCTAAGAAGAATGTAATAGCCATGGTTGCAGGATTAAATTCTGATATTTCCTTCCAAGTGGCAAATATCTTAACTCTTTACAAAGTTCCACAGGTGAGGTCTCTAGATGGGAATCGTTTTTCTTGGCTATATCTTTGGTATTTTTTCTTTACAATTTGCTTTTCAGAATGGTGTTTTCTTAAATAATAAAAGCATAGATTAGAATAGAGTTGAATAGAATAGAATAAAATAGAATAGAGTAAATATGGAATGGAAAAGAAGAGTAGAGTAGAATAAAATAAAATGGAATAGAATAGAATAATAGAGAAAATATGGAATGGAATGAAATGAAATCAAATAGAAAAATAGAGTAGAGTAGAGTATAGTGGAGTGGAATAGAATAGAATAGAAAAAAATATGGAATGGAATAGAATGGAATAGAATGGAATAGAATGGAATAGAATGGAATAGAATGGAATAGAATGGAATAGAATGGAATAGAATGGAATAGAATGGAATAGAATGGAATAGAGAAAAAAGGAGTGAAATGGAATGTAATCAAATAGGAAAATAGAGTAGAGTAGAATAGAGTAGGGTAGGGTAGGGTAGAGTAGAGTAGAATAGAATAGAATAGAACAATAGATCAGAGGAGAAGAATGTAGAGTAGAGTAGAATCGAATAGAATAAAAATAGAACAGGACAGAACAATATAGAATAATAGAGTTGGAAGGTACTGGGGTCTTCTAGTCCAACCCCCTGGTTAGGCAGTAATCCCTACATCACAATATATATTTCTTTTCTTCTTTTAATATCATGTAAACAATGTAGTTGACTTGCTATTTCTTATTTATGGTTATTGGGCAACCTCAGTAATTATATTCATACACACACAAATATACACCCCTTATTCTCTTAATGACAGAGCTCAGCTATGTTCACAGAAGTGGCTTCATGAAAAATCTCTCACCCAGACTAGGAGAACATTCTTCTAGCTCATTTCTTTTTTTAAAAAAATAATATTTATTAAATTTTCCAACATTTAAAAGACAAAACATAAAACTCAAATGTACACTTGTTACAGCTTTTCCCTATCGGTATCCATATTTTTCGTAACAATCCTATTTACAAAAAATGCTATTTCTATATCATTATCCTAAGTTATACCCTTATTAAAGATACTCTCTATACATTTATACATTTACCCTTTATGCCTTAAATTTTACATTTAGTCTCAAGCCAGGAATACCATTTATTCCAAATTTGATAGTATCGGTTTCTTCTCTTAACTTCATTTCCATAGATAGTTTACCCATTTCTGCACATTCATAGATTTTCCTTCTTATGATCGGGGTCTGGGGGAGTACCTGTTTGTTTCTAGTTCTGCTAGTACGATTCTTCTTGCAGTTAATATGTGTAATATTATGTATTGTATTTTTTCTCCATTTTCCCATCAAAGATTCCCGGGAGAAACAATTCCTGCTTCAGCTCTATCATTTGCTCAGTTATCTCTTCCAACCACTTCCTTATTTTACACCAGTATTTTCCAACCTTGGGGCAAGTCCACCACATGTGGTACAATGTTCCCTGTTTGCACTGAAACCTCCAACATTTTGGCAATCTGTTTGGAAACATCTTAGCCATTCTGGCTGGTGATAGATCCCAGTGGTAGAACATTTTGTAGAGGTTCTCCTTGTAAGCAGCTTACATTGTTAGTCTGGGAGAGACTTCTAATTCATTTCTGAATTTCATCTCCTCTCCTCTTAGCTCGCCTACGGATCTTTTGCCTCTGAAAAGAGAGAAGGATCCAACCCTTCCTTCTTCCGTATGGCCCTCGGTGAAGACCATCAGGTTCAAGGCATCTTTTATCTGCTAAGGAATTTTGGATGGACCTGGATTGGCCTCTTCGCTCAGGATAGCGATGGTGCAGAACATTTCCTGCTCTCCTTGGAGGCCCTGTTCTCCCAGAATGGAATCTGCTCAGCTTTCACCCAAATAATTCCACAGCAACATTTAGAAAATATAAACAGTTGGAATAAACTTGCTGAGCTGGTTGAAAAACTTAACCTCCATTTTACAGAGAGTAAAGCAAGTACCTTCATCATCTATGGAGATACATCAACCCTATTGTACGTGGCTTCTTTACTAGTTCAGGTATATGATGAATGCAATGAAAAGGCATGTGGGGGAAAGGTGTGGATTATGACAGACCAGGTAGATTTCGCTGAAGAGCTGATTGACAACATTCATATGTTCCAAGGAGCTCTTTCTTTCATGCTTCATTCCAGTGAGATTAAGGCATTTCGGGCATTTCTCCACTTCCTCAGACCAAAGGTTAATAATCTGGAAGATTTTTGGAACCAAGACCTCAAATGTCTCTTTTCAACTTCAGATCAAGTGGGAAAGAAAAAGTGTACCAGAGAGGAGAGTTTTCAGTCCATCCCTACCTCACATTTTGAAATGACCATGAGTGGGCACAGCTACAGTATCTACAATGGAGTTCATGCTGTGGCCCACGCTCTGCAATCTGTAGGTTCAGCTCGAGCCAAGTCAAAGACAACACGGGAAAGAAAAAGGCTTCAGCCTTGGCAGGTAATTCTTCCCCCATATTTTCCACATTAAGCTTTTTATTACACCACTCGCTGATAACTCGGCATTGTCTGGGTATTTATTTATAGGGGGAAAACATAATTTCAAATGTTGGATTTGCCCCCTTACAAGAGGGAGCCTCCTTGTGGAGTACTGTGAAACCGTTACCATGGCAACTGCACTGCACTGTACAGTAGAAGCCATTTTATGGCAGTACAATAGAAGCCACTTGAAAGCACAACAGGCTGTATCTTAACAGAACACAAACACCGGTGAGGTGTCAGTGGTGTCTTACTCCCACAGTATTTGTTTCCAAGAGTAAGTCATCTGTGTACCAAGTTTGTTTGTAATTGCTCGAGGCGTTCCAGAGTTATGTGGAACACACACACAGAGAGAGAGAGAGAGGGAGAGAGAGGGAGGGAGGGAGGGAGGGAGGGAAGGAGGGAGGGAGGGAGAGAGCGAGCATAATATATATGCATACACATAAATAATAAACTATTTTACCACCACCCCCTTTGTTTGTGTATTTCTATTTCTATTAGCTCCATATCGCTCTTCAGGACATTTTGTTTAATAACTCAGCAGGAGAAGTTGTGTCCTTCAATGTGGAAGGTGAAGTAGAAGGTCAACTTGATATCACCAACCTGCTCACTTTCCCCAATCATACTTTCCAGAGGGTGAAAGTTGGAAAGCTTGATCCCAAGTCTGCAGAAGGAAAACAAATCTCCCTTAAAGAGGATATGATAGTGTGGCATACATCTTTTCACCAGGTATACAATGTAGGACCCTAGTTTCATTTATCTTATTTTATTTTAAAATCAGACACTCAAAACATTGTACATATAAGTACAACATTGAACCATTGGAAAGGACCAGAATGGTCACCTCTTCCAATACTCTGCAATGTGCCAGGTTGTCATTGAGACTACCATAAAAAGTGGCTGTCCACTCTCATCTTCAAAAGATTAAGATCTCACAACTCCATAGCAATATTCATTTATTATATTCTTTATTGTTTATTTTTTGGCTTTCATTGTCTTGTTTTAGTGAAGGTAAACACTGAACAACAGAAGAGTCCATGACCATAATAATACATTTATTAATATTTTCCAATATGTATAATCTGTTAGATGTCAACTTGTAAAGCATTGCCATGACTATTATCAAATTGGCATTTGAGGGAGGATTCCATGCATACCTTCAGCCAGAGTTGGATCTCATATTTCTACAACCTAGTTCATGAATATGATTTATGACGTATGACAGAAGGGAGGAGATAGAGGGGTAAAGTTCAAATGCAATTAAGTGTAAATCAGTTTTGGCTTCACAGGAGTACATGCCAGAATGTTGATCCTAATAAATGAATGGGTTTCTTTTGAACTTTGTCTCGAGGCTCGTAAATTAATTAGGTCATCTTCTGGGAACTTCACAGTCACGAGATTGCCAAAAAGAAATCTGAAAAAGTAGTAGACACTGATCACTTCCCCAAATATCATCTTACACAGTAGTGGGATTCCAAACGTTTTCCTTCTGGTTATAATGTTGAAGGGGGTCGGAGGGTGGGGCCTACCAGAGGTAGTATTTGTCGGTGCTCTGAACTACTCAAATTTTCTGCTATCAGTTCATTCAAACTGGTCCTAACTGGATGAATACCACCTCTGATCTTACATTGTTTCAAGTGAAAATAGTAATGTGTCTTCAGAATGAAAGATGGTCTTAATATTTGTATTATCCATCTTCTTTCAGTATGAACTCATGCTCCAGGAAGATGTCACACAATTTGTAGAAACCAATACTTAATATTATCAGAAGTAATTGAATTCCTGGTAGCTTCAGATATGATTGTGTTCAGAACATCTCAATTATTTTCATCTTTCTGGCTAGGTGGCTCCTCATTCAGTGTGCAATGAGCATTGCCAACCAGGTTATCAGAAGAAGAAGAAGGAAGGGAAGAAATTTTGTTGTTATGACTGTGCTTCTTGCCCAGAAGAAAAGATTTCAGACAAGAAAGGTAAATTATGTTGCGCAGATAGTATTCCACACAGACCGACCATCGTGTATTGGAGAATATTATTCTGATAAAAATACAGTGTTTCCCTCAAATCAAGCTCAATCAGAATTTGTACACGGGTTCAGATGTGAATCAGATAACAAACTAGCTGGATACCCATTCTTTGCTATGAAACCATATAATCAGGCCAGCCCACAGGCTGAATGAATCACACACTGGTGACTCCCATACAAGACAACTGGCAGTTGGAACACAGTTCATTTCAGATGGGGAGGGGGAGTAGAACATCTAACTCCTAAGCATCGATGCATATCAATATAATACTGTATAAGAAATACTGATGACCTGTTGGTCATTTCAAAAAAAATCCTTTCTTAGCAAGCCAGGAAAAATATACATGCTGATTTTCAAGTTTGTAGGCTTTAGAGTTCTGACGATTTTGTGATGAGTGAGTGGTATTTGGCATAGATAGATGGATGGCTGGATGGCTGGATGGCTGGATGGCTGGATGGCTGGATGGCTGGATGGCTGGATGGCTGGATGGCTGGATGGCTGGATGGCTGGATGGCTGGATGGCTGGATGGCTGGATGGCTGGATGGCTGGATGGCTGGATGGCTGGATGGCTGGATGGCTGGATGGCTGGATGGCTGGATGGCTGGATGGCTGGATGGCTGGATGGCTGGATAGATAGATAGATAGATAGATAGATAGATAGATAGATAGATAGATAGATAGATAGATGATAGATAGATAGATAGATAGATAGATAGATAGATAGATAGATAGATAGATAGATAGATAGGCAGGCAGGCAGGCAGGCAGGCAGGCAGGCAGGCAGGCAGGCAGGCAGGCAGGCAGGCAGAAAGAAAGAAAGAAAGAAAGAAAGAAAGAAAGAAAGAAAGAAAGAAAGAAAGAAAGAAAGAAAGAAAGAAAGAAAGAAAGAAAGAAAGACCATTAGTGACAGTATAACTTATATTTCAATAGTAATTGGTGGCATTTAACAGCCTTCAGGAACAAATCTGTAACAGAAAATCTCAGTTTATCAGAATTTAAGTGGAATCTGGTTATTGTTTTTCAGACATGAATGACTGTTTCAGATGCTCAGAAGATCACTATGCAAATGAAGACCACACTCAATGCATCCCAAAAGTGATAACTTTTCTCTCTTATGAAGAACCCTTAGGAATCAGCTCAGCTTCTGCTGCTCTGGTTTTCTCCCTGACTACAGTCTTTGTTCTTGGAACATTCATTAAGCACAGAGATACTCCAATTGTCAAAGCCAACAACCGTGATCTCTCTTATACTCTCCTTGTCTCTCTTCTGCTCTGTTTCCTCTGCCCTTTGCTCTTTCTTGGCCAGCCAATGAGAGTCATGTGTCTTCTGCGACAGCCCACTTTTGGCATGACCTTCTCAATGGCCATTTCTTGTGTCTTGGCCAAAACCGTCACTGTGGTGGTGGCTTTCATGGCTACTAGGCCAGGATCCAACATGAGGAAATGGGTGGGGAAAAGACTACCCAACTCCATTGTGCTCTGCTGTTTCCTCATTCAAGTAATTCTTTGTGTTGGGTGGATGACAATATTTCCCCCATTCCCAGATCTGGACAAACATTCATTCACCAAACGTATCATAGCTGAATGCAATGAGGAACCCATTGTGATGTTTTTCCTTGTCTTGGGGTACATGGGGCTTCTTTCCATCATCAGCTTCATGGTGGCCTTCCTAGCCAGGAACCTTCCAGAGAGTTTCAATGAAGCCAAGTTCATCACCTTCAGCATGTTGGTGTTTTGCAACATTTGGTTAGCTTTCCTTCCAGCCTACCTGAGCACCAAAGGGAAAGACAAGCTAGCTGTGGAGATCTTCTCCATCTTGGCCTCCAGTGCTGGTTTACTCAGTTGCATCTTTGTCCCCAAATGTTATATTATTTTGTTCAAACCAGAGTTGAACAGCAAAGAACAGCTGACAAAGAGAAAGAATTAGGAAACTGACATATTTTTGAATGATAATAGCTTTGCTGTCTCTCATCCTTAAGATCCCGATATATTTAAATTGCATTGTGTGTTTATATTAAAGGTGTAAGAACATTTACACTTCTCTGATTAACTGATCATAAATTCCTTCTGTTAGACTTTGAAGAAACACAAGTTGTTGCTATGTTTGGATTGTGAGCCTGTCCAATCTGTGCTTCACCAAATAAAAATTAATTGTTGTTCGATTACAACTGATATGGTGTTGAATGGAGCATTGCTAAGACCATTAGAATAACGTACTTTTTCTCATTTTCTTTTACTGTATTTTCCTGTTGAAATGTGTTCTTTCCTTTTTTCCTTTATTTATTTATGTTTGGTAAACATGCTATCTATAATGATTAATTCATTCAATCAATCATGCATGCATGCATGTTCACATATATGTGGCTCCTGGGATTCAAATGTATTCAGCACCTGATTTTGGAAGATTGCTTTGCTTATAAATGTAGTCAATTGATTACAACAATAAAGGTTGGACACACCTTTATTGAAGGAGTTGACACACAGGATATTGAATGTACTTGCTATTATTCCCTCCTCTTATAATGTCTACAGAAATACTTGGCTGCATTGTGTTACAGGTAGTACACGATTTACCACCACTCATTTAGCAAGTGCTTGAAGGTACAACATTTTAGATTTCTTCAAATGATTTGTTGGTTTCATTCTCACTAAATTTTAGAATTATATGCAATTTGGTGGAAGGTACCTGGAGTTATCCTAAGCCAAGATTTTCAACTGAATTTAATTTATTTTAATCTAACCTAACCCTAAGCCTAAAACTTCTAATTTGCTTGGATTCATTAGTCAGAACCTTGATTAATGACAGAAGATAGGTAAACAAATTAGATCTTCTTCAGAGTTCCTAACCAAAGGACAAGGCTGAACATTTCAACAAAACACTCACAATGTGCCATGGAAGCAATCAATTTGGAGAAAACCATCAAAGAAACTCTGACATTTCAGGTTGTTCAGATTCCTGGGACTGTAGGCAGGCTGTCCTGTAACAGCTGACTAGACCTTGTCAAGTACAGTGGAGAAGGTTCCATTCCTCTCCTTAATACTGCTCACCAAAGCCTTCGTGAATGAATGTTCTTCCATGCTGGGTGACTGTCACAGACTATCAGGCATCTCAAACAGTGGTGGTATTCAGTTGGTTCAGACTGGTTCACCCAAACCGGTAGTGGCGACTTGCCGGTGGGCCCACCCACCTGCCCCAGCACAGTGCCATCCTAGATAGCCACATTTTCCAAACCGCATGTGTAGGAAGTTAAAACCTACCCCTCTACTAGAAAATGAAATATTTTAGGAAATATTAAAAGGGCAGAATATTTCCCCCTAAAAGGGAGGCAGGAACTCATCCCCCAACCTTTGTCAATAGGCCATTAAGGTCTGAGCCAGTCTATTCTACATAACAAGGATCTACCTCTTTCAGGAGGATCCAACTAGCAAACAGAAGCTCACCACATGGCACCTGGGAAGATTATGTCATCCAGCGGCTCAAACAAGCTTCGGTCTCAGGAAAGCCTACAAAATTAGCTAAGACCTCTGCTTTCTGGGAGTTTGACAGCCAATGAGATACATTTCTTACACAGGAAACAGAGAGGTGGGGCCCTCAGAAGGTATAAAACTTAGGTACTCTCAGCATCTCGACCCTTTTCTGCTCAGGAGCTCAAGCCATTTGATCCTGTTCAGGAACTCAAGCCATGTGATCGTCTCCACCATTCAACCATCTTTCCAAGCAGCCTCCATGTTTCCAGTGTTTTTCCCTGCACTTGGAACTGAATCCAGATGGACATTTCTTCCAACAGCTCAGGCGTGCAAGCTGCACGCGCGAGCTCACAATTTCAGTGTGTGACGAACCGGTGGTAAAACTATGTGAAACCCACTTCTGATCTCAAAGCAACCAACTTGTGATGGTCTTTTGCAGAGGTGGGTTGCTGTTGGTTCAGCCAAGATTGGGTGAACCTGTAGTAGCAGTGGTGAGAGGCTTCACCCACTCACCTGGACACTTCTGCACATGCCCAGAAGCATCAGGGACACCAGTGGTGGGTTTCAAAAATTTTTGGCATCTACTCTGTGGGTGTGGCCTGCTTTGTGGGAGTGGCTTGCCGGCCATGTGACTGGGTGGTAGTGGCTTGCCGGCAATGTGACCAGGTGGGAGTGACTTGCTGGCCATGTGACTGGGTGGGAGTGGCTTGCCGGCCATGTGACCAGGTGCGAGTGGCTTGCCGACCATGTGACTGGGTGGGAGTGGCTTGCTGGCCATGAGACCGAGTGGGAGTGGCTTCCCAGCCATGTGACTGGGTGGGAGTGGCCAAGATGATGTTAGCATTCTCAGTCAAGATAGAGGTATAAATTACACAGAAAAGAAAGAGGCATCCATACACCTGAATTTAACTTCAAAGCAGTGGCAACAACTTAAATTGATTAAATAATAATGTTTGTTAGGGTTATGCACTGTTTTTGAATATAGGAATGTAAAGCAGCGGCACCTTTTTCCTGGATTCATGAAATATCTACTTTAAAGAGTTGTGGGTGGGTACTATATTTACAGTCTTGTATTCTCTTCAGTACTTTGTTTGGAACAGAATTCAAAGTACCATGCAGTCCTAGCATTTGTACTAAAGCTAGGCCCATTATTTTACAGGGCTCTGAGCACTCCTCCAGATCTGGTCAATGAAGCAGATGTTCCAAAGTACTCCCACAACTTTCCAATGCTTTGAAATCCCATCAAATGGTTTATACAAGCCTATTTCATACTTTCTTCTATATGGCTATCGGGGTGGTTTTGCATATAGTTCACAGGTCCTCTATTTTCCAACTACTTAGAGGGTCAAGAACTGCCTTTCCTAGATTGCAGCTTTAACTTCCTTGAATGTTAATATACCTTCAGGCCATTCAAATATAGACTAGCTCTGATCCTGGAACCATATCACATGCTTTATATATTAATATCATATTCAGTTTAATCATTATTGCTAAAAAACAGGCAGCAGTCAGAGTAGTTTGTAACAAAACATGGGCAAGAAACAAGAAGTTGATTCACCACCACCACCCCTATTTTAGTTTATTTCTGTCTTATCTAATATTTTCCTGCAATTCTTTCATAATCCAGACTACTAAAAAGATTTCTATATAATGATACTTTTAAAATAAGTTTGATGTCCAACAGGTTTCCTACTTATTAATATGAACAGGTTCTGGCCTGCTTAAAAAAATAAATTCATAAATATATCCCCAATAAAAAAAGAATAGTATGTTGGAGTACTGAAAAACTCAGCCAAATGAGAAAATCCAAAGAAAAAAATATTGGAGTTCCTGCTAAGAAGTAACAATTTATATATAGTATGCACAATTCTTTTAGTTAAATTATTACTGAACAATTTATAATAGTTGCATCAAAGTATTATTCTAAGATATTTGCCACTACTACCCAACTCCCTAGATGTTCACTATTCTCTCCCCCCCCCCAAGATTTAAGGGCATTTGAAACAGTTTTGATGAAAGTTGCATGATATGAAACTTCTCTCCTTTGAAATAATGTTTGGTTTTAATACTCCAATGAATCAAATAGAATGTTTCACGCTTCCTTGTTACACAGTATTTGTTTTAGCTTTCCATAGCTTTCCCCAAAACCAACCAAGGAAGATAAAATCACAAAAATCTAATATTGTTGTGCACAGCTTTGCACTAAATTATCTGTATGGTAAGCCAAAAATAGTTTAAGATTATAATTAGCCCATCTGTTCCACCCATTAACATGCAAATACATTTTTCTTGTTCAGAGACTGCATGAGAGATTTCCCAGTCCTTGCAAAATATCACATGCACATAAAGGGAACAGCAAGTTCTCTGTGAAGGGCAGGGGAGTTTGGCTTCTCTCTGCCATTTAAAGGCAGCAGCAGGGAGAATCCCAACTTTTTTTCCTCTCCTTCCATTCACAGAGGAGCTGCGGCTCCCTTTATGCTCCCCCTGGCCTCCTCCCTCCTGGGGGACCCACCTGAAAGTGACAAGCAGGGTGCCACAGCTTCGCTGAGAAGACATTTTTGAGAAGAGAAAGTTCTCTGGTCCGGCTGCACCCAAGGTGGTGGAGCACCCGTGCGATCGGAGCAACCACGTGGCTCACCTACACTGGCTGTCTTCTTGGTGACGGGAGGGTGGTTGCGGGCGCTCCACCAGCTTTGGTGCAGCGGACCAGAGAGGTTTGCACGGTACTGGCAGGCAGGTTCTAGGACACCTGCTCACCAGTAAGGGACCTCCACGCACAGCGCTTTTCTGAGCACAGGGAGACGGGTGGGGCAGGAGTTCAAGAACTTACTTCCAGGTCGACCGGTGGAACCTCCTCTCACCGGATTGATAACTTTCACCATCCGGTTCTCCCGATCTGGTGAGAACCGACAGAAACCCACTACTGACGCACACGCACAAATGCACATGTGTTCACAAGTGAACCGGTAGGAAAAATAATAGAAACCCACCACTGGTCCTTTAGTTAGTCCTGATGGTGGATAGAGACCGAAAATCATCTTCTTTTATAGGTTGGGTCCAATCTGTTGATCACTCATTTAAACTTGCTCAAATTAATGGTTGCTATAAGTGATACCATATTGTGAGAAGCAGAAGGCTGAAAGTGGCAGAGAAAAACTCCAGAGAAAGTGGTGTGCACAAACAAAAGTATGCTGTAATCACCTGACATAACAGGCAAGAGCAATGCGTCCTGTTTAAGAGCTAACCAGAATAAAGAAAATGACACCTGAGATGATGTGTGTTGGAACATCACTGACATAGCAATAGGAAAAGCTATTATAGCTATATACCCCTCCCTAGTGTGTTACATTACTCTGAGGGTGGTTTACAGTGTCAGCATTTTGCCCCCAACAATCTGGGTCCTCATTTTACCTTGGAAGAATGGAAGGCTGGGTCAACCTTGAGTCAACCAGGATCAAACTTCTGACTGTGGGCATAGTTAGCCTGCAATTCTGCATTCTAAGCATTGCATTGCCAAGCAATGGTTGAACATGAAGGGTTAACTCAGGGGTCAACAACCTGTGGCTCTGGAGCTGCATGTGGCTCTTTCATCCCTCTGCTGCAGCTCCCTGTCATCAGTTGGTGCTATAATTGGTAGGGCCAAAGTCCTCTTTTCTGATGAGAGCAACTGTTGCATCTCATTTGGAAACCAAGGACCCAGAGTATGGAGGAAGAATCAAGAGACCAATCAAGCACAGTAATCCCATGGTCATTGAACCAGGTTTTGGTGCTTTTGGCAAAAGTTGCTCTCATCAGAAAAGAGGACTTTGGATCACTGTGCTTCATTAAGACCAGGATCAACACAGCCGTCTACCAGGAGATTTTGGAGCACTTCATGCTTCCTTCTGCAGACAAACTTTATGGGGATGCTGACTTCATTTTCCAGCTGCCCACACTGCCAAAAGCACCAAAACCTGGTTCAATGACTATGGGATTACTGTGCTTGATTGGCCAGCAAACTCGCCTGACCTGAACCCCATAGAGAATATATGGGGCATTGCCAAGAGAAAGATGAGAGAAATGAGGCCGAACAATGCAGAAGAGCTAAAGGCTGCTATTGAAGCATCCTGGTCTTCCATAACACCTCAGCAGTGCCACAGGCTGATAGCTTCCATGCCAAGCCGCATTGAGCCAGTAATTGCTGCAAAAGGGGCACACTTGTTAGTTCAACATGCATGCTCCCTTCCAAACTTGAAGGAAGGTAAAAAATACAATTATTATCAAAACAATTGTTTAAGATTCCAAAGAATTATTGTCTGAATTATCTCTCTCTGGATTTAGTCAAATCAATTTTGCTTCAGCCAATGTAGTGCTCAACTATCTCCCAGGAGAAAATATGTCTGAGCATGTCTATTTATGCCTCTGATATTCAAAACTGAGAGGAGGGACCCGAAATAAGTGACTTTCTGAACGGTGAATCTGTCAAATCTCCTCTTTTTTTAATCTACTAATATCCATCTGAATTTAGATGTCAGCAGAGTCAACTGATACACATCGACTTGCATTGATCTCCTTGTTAAGGGTGAAGCGGTAACCAGACTATTTTTTTTCTCAAAAATGATAATGGTCCCAATCAGGGGATGATGAAAATGGCAGTTGATATGAACTAGACTGTATGGATGAAGAAAGCTGAGATTTTCTGTCAGACGGTGAAACAATCTATGGTTTTGGCTCTGATCCTTAACTTAGTGGGAGATATGGCCAGTCTGAAATGCCACCAGAATGCTCTTATCCCCATTCCTCATGAGTGGTACCACCCAGCTGACCTCCTCATTGGTGGGATGACCTCTCAGTTTATTTATGCATTCAAAGAAGATCTGTTTGAGGAAATGCCTTCACAGGTCTCAGCTGAGTTTTCTGAGTAAGTGTTTTTTAATCTATGGAGATTCTCAGAAATCCTGGTCATAGTTGTCTCGAAAGTGTAATTTCTTTCAAAAGGCAAATGGATTGGGTTTTTTTTTTCATTTGAGGAAGAAGATGGAAGACCATCAGTGAGGGCTTTCAAAAAGAGACAGGACAATTATATGTCTGAAATGATATAGGATCTTCCAAAGGTGCTTTTTTTTTTCAAGAGACAACTGGACTTTCTGCTCTTTCTTGTAAGATGATTTGCTTCTCATCCAAGAAGCTTCCTCAGCTCTGAATAAAGTTCTTGGATGAGAAGTGAAACATCTTCAAAGAAGAAAAACCAGGAAATCCAGTTGCCTCTTAAAAAAGCACCTTTGAGGCAACCATGAACTGGATGATTGAGAATATCAAAATATAGGGTCTCCTGCCCAAGCAGGAGGTTGAAGTAGAAGACCTACAAGGTCCCTTCCAACTCCATTATTATATAAGATGTTTTGCTTCTTATGTAAGAAGTTTCATCAGTTATAATGTTATAGGTTATATAACAGTTATAATGTTATACATTACACGTAATGTTCATTGGTTATCATTATAACCAAAAAAGCTTCTTGGAGAAGAATCTCAAAGGTGCTTTTTCAAAACGCAATTGGACAACTATGTCAACTATGATCTCGATGACTGACAATCTCCACTGATGTCTTGGATAAGGATGACTCAAATAAAGAACAATCCAGTTGCCTTTTGTAAGAAAAATATACTTTGGAGAGAGAGGGAGAGGGGGAGGGAGAGGGAGAGAGGGAGAGAGGGAGAGAGGGAGAGGGAAGGAGAGAGAGAGAGAGAGAGAGAGAGAGAGAGAGAGAGAGAGAGAGAGAGAGAGAGAGAGAGAGATGGTCACTACACCTGCAAATATTAGCCAGACTGCCAAGAAAAGTGGAACTGAGTTGCTTTGTCTGTGAGAGAGAACATTTCATAGATTTGTATCACTATAATAGTTTTCTCAGTGTTAACCATACTGTTAAAAACTCAATGCATTGGCCCATCCTTCTTTTTATTTTGAAACATTGGCTGAAGATTCTAGAGAAAAGTAAAGTGCTACGAAACAACACAAATCAGCCAGTCTCTGTTTTTTATGATGTGAAAACAGTCATGATATCTAGTTTGTAAAAAAAAAAAGAAGAAACAAAACATGACTCTATTAAAGATATCATTTTTTTCCTGGCATATTTTATAGCCAGTTGACGTAAGCTGTGGTTTTTTTCCATTCCTTTATAATAATGCAATGACCTTGACATCAGCTACAATTTTCTATGGGTATGGAACTTTCTATTCAACGTTTCCTTGTCTTCTCACGAAAATTACATTTTCGTCCTTGTAGCTCCTGCACTAAATCCCTTCTTCATTTTTTTCTTTAATAATTTCTAGAAACTTTTAAATTTATTAATCAATTGATTCAATATGTGCCATAACCCCTCTTACCAATTCTAAATGGTGAACAATGCTTTTCTTTTAAAAAAGTACAATTAGGATTAAAAATTCAATTCAATTAAAAACAAAAATTTCTTATTTCTTTTAAAAAATATTTCTTATTTCTCAAAAGTTTTAATTGGATTTAATTGATTTTGGTCTCTCCGGTTTTTTTTAATTGCAAACCACATCTTGAAAACTAGGAGACTTACATAATTTAGTTTAGAAAAGAACCTCAAGTAAAAGAGAGTTTTTGCAAACAAGATGCAAAATCTCTCTTTTACTTGCCAACTCTTGTTTGCAAAATCTCTCTTTTATTTGATGTTCTTTTCTAAACTAAATTATGGCTAAGGAGGTTTTGTAGCTTTGTAAACATTGGAAGCTTGATTTCTGCATGTTTGGAAAAGAATGAACTTCTCTTTTCAGTATGGTTACCAAGTTCTACCAGCATGCCCTTGCTTTGGCCTTTGCTGTGAAGGAGATCAATGAGGATCTCCAGATCTTGCCTAACGTTACTCTTGGATTCCACATCTACGACAGCTACTATGATGCAAAGATGACTTATCGGACCACTTTGGACCTGCTCTTCAAATCAAATAGCTTTCTTCTCAACTACAAATGTACCAGACAGAAGAACCTGATAGCCATCCTTGGAGGCCTTGGTTCTGATATCTCTTTTTACATGGCAGATATTCTTGGTCTCTACAAAATTCCACAGGTAGGGAGTTTTGCATTATAAAATGTGGAAATGACATATATATATATATATATATATATATATATATATATATATATATATATATATATATATATATATATATATATATATATATATATATATATATATATATCTTGAAATAGATCTATACTAGTCTCCCTTTATTTATTTATCAGCATAAATATAACAAATGTAACAAAAAGGCAACAGTTAAAAATATTGGGTTTCTGTCTGGATGGTCTCTTGTGACGAGCCTAATGACAGAGAGTGGAAGTGTGACCTTCCTCCCATACTTGGGCATACCAGGGTTTGTGACTTTAAGAATATATATATATACATACATACATAGATAGATAGATAGATAGATAGATAGATAGATAGATAGATAGATATAGATAGATAGATATACAGCTATATAGCTATATAGATATATAGATATATAGATATATAGCTATAGATAGATAGATAGATAGATAGATAGATAGATAGATAGATAGATAGATAGATAGATAGATAGATAGATAGATAGATAAGGAGTCGAGCTCTGTGGCTTAGTGGTTAACACATCCGCCTAAGATGCAATACAGCACAGGTTCGATTCCCAGTAAGGGTATGGCTAGCTGATGAGAGCTAAATAGCTTGAAATAGATCTATACTAATCTCCCTTTATTTATTTATCAGCACAAATACAACAAATGTAACAAAAAGGCAACAGTAAAAATATTGGGTTTCTGTCTGGATGGTCTCTTGTGACGAGCCGAAGGACAGAGAGTGGAAGTGTGACCTTCCTCCCATATTTGGGCATACCAGGGGTTGTAACTCATATACATATACATATACATATACATATACATATACACATACACATACATACATACATACATACATACATACATACATACATACATACATACATATATATATATATATATATATATATATATATATATATATATATATATTCTCACGTAGAACTCCTGGTGATTCCAAAAGGAGGAAAAGCTAATTGACCAAAAAAAATAAGAATAAAGAAAAAATAAAAGTAAGGTTCTAAATTTAGGCCACACTTGGAATATTGCATCCAGTTTTGGTTGCCACGATGTAAGAAAGAGTACAGAAAAGAGCAACAAAGATGATTAGGGGACTGGAGACTAAAACATATGAAGAACGGTTGCAAGAACTGGGTATGTGTAGTTTAATGAAAATAAGGACTAGGGGAGACATGATAGCAGTGTTCCAATATCTCAGGGGTTGCCACAAAGAAGAGGGAGTCAAACTATTATCCAAAGTACCTGAGGGCAGGACAAGAAGCAATGGGTGGAAACTATACAAGGAGAGAAGCAGACAGAACAATTAATCAGTAGAACAACTTGCCTCCAGAAGTTGTGAATGCTCCAACACTGGAAATCTTTAAGAAGATGTTGGATAGCCATTTGTCTGAAGTGATGTAGGGTTTCCTGCATAAGCAGGGTGCTGGATTAGAAGATATTGAAGGTCCCTTCCAACTCTATTATTCTATTCTATTCTATTCTATTCTATTCTTGCTGAAAATGCATTATGCATTAACACTTTAGAAACAGTTTCCAAAATAATGCATGCTTCACCATGCCTTGACGGAGTCCTTCGGGATTGGGCGGCATACAAATCCATTAAACTTTAACCTTAACCTTGACAAACCAGCACACGGTTTTCTATGCACGGACAGATTGTTTCAAAAATGGTAGCACAATCAGACATACAGAGATGAAGATGGCCCCTGGTTTCAAAAATTATAATTATATTCATAGCTCACCTATGGCGCATTGGTCCCTGGGAAGACTGATTCCACTCTGGTCCCTTCCTTCTATTCTATGGTCTCAAACGAAGCCCAGCAATACTTGGGGATTCTGAAATTGCTTCAGCATTTTGGATGGACCTGGATAGGGATGTTCATCCATGACAGTGACAACGGGCAGAAGTTTCTGCAGACTATGGAAGCTTTGCTTTTCCAGAATGGAATCTGCACGGCTTACAGGCAAAAAATCCCACAGCGTATCCATTTGGATAACTTTGAAGAGATGGTTGAAATAACCGCGTATATCGATGTCCCTTTAATGGACCGCAAAACCATGGTGTTTCTCCTCTATGGAGAATCAGTGACCCTGGCACAGCTGAGAACCATTCTGTGCAGGCAAGACCTCAGGAATAAATTAAAAGATTCATTTATGAAAGTATGGGTCATGACAAGTGGGATTGATTTCACACTACCCTTCTTGCAAAGGAGTTGGGACTTGGACTTTTTCCAGGGTGCCATTTCCTTTATGATTCACTCAAGAGAACTTCCGGGGTTCAGTGAGTTTCTTGAGGGCATAAAACCATCCAAAACTAAAGATCAGAGCTTCCTTAATGAGTTTTGGGAGCGAGCATTTGACTGTAGTTTTCCAGTTCCTGGTAAGGAAATAGAGAAGAATGAAATGTGTACCGGGAAAGAGAGATTACAAGATCTCCCTAGGCCTTTGTTTGAGATGGGAACCACGGCTCATAGCTACAGTATCTATAATGGGGTTCATGCAGCAGCACATGCTTTGAATACCATGTTGTCATCTCAGTCCCATCAGAGAGTCTTCAGGAAGGTTAAAACATCTGAACTTTTTGAGCTGCAACCTTGGCAGGTAATTGTGAAAAAAAGCAGAGCACTTTGATGTCCATTATCACATTGTGTTTTCTCTTCAGACCTCTCTATGACTAAAATTCAGTTTTCTCATAAGCACTTGTGACTGCATACAACTTCCTGTATCTGGAGTGTGAAAATAATTATATCTTAATGGATTTAACAGATTAACAGAGTTGGAAGAGACCTTATAAATCATCCAGTCCAACACACACACACACACACACACACACACACACACACACACACACACACACACACACCTGCTCAAGCCGAGCAGAGAGAGCCGAGGTGGTGCAGTGGTTAAATGCAGCACTGCAGGCTACTTCAGCTGACTGCAGTTCAGCTGTTCAAATCTCACCAGCTCAGGGTTGACTCAGCCTTCCATCCTTCCGAGGTGGGTAAAATGAGGACCCGGATTGTTGTTGGGGGCAATATGCTGACTCTGTAAACCACTTAGAGAGGGCTGAAAGCCCTATGAAGCGGTATTTAAGTCTAACTGCTATTGCTATTGCTATTGCTATAAGTAGGAAGCCATATACCACTTCTGACAAATGGCAGTCCAATCTCTTCTTGAAAGTAATATGCTGACAAAATAACAGAGTTCTGGAGGGACCTTGGAGATCTTCTAGTCCATCCCCCTGTTTAGGCAGGAAACCCTACACCACTTCAGACAAATGGTTATCCAATCTCTTCTTAAAAACCTCCAGTGTTGGAGCATTCACAACTTCTGGAGGCAAGTTGTTCTACTGATTAATTGTTCTTAACTATCAAGAAATTTCTCATTAGTTCTAGGTTATTTCTCTCTTTGATCAGTTTCCATTCTGAGTCCTCAACAAGGTTATTTCTCTCCTTGATCAGTTTCCATTCATTGCTTCTTGTCCTGCCCTCAGGTGCTATGGAGAACAGGTTGACCCCCTCTTCTTTGTGGCAGACCTTGAGATCTTTTTTCTTTCTTTCTTTTTTTCTTTCTTGAGATATTGGACTACTATCCTGTCAGGCCTTATAAAGTGGTATTAACCACATGATCTTGATTTTATCCCTCTATTTATGCAGTCCAGTACTGTCTTATTTTATCATTTTTTTATATTGCACCATCTTTGTGATTGTGTTTACTTGGATTTGAAGCTTTAGATAGAATGAGAAATTAGGATTTTTTTAAAAAAAAGAAGAGACTGGACAGCCATTTGTCTGAAATAGTATAGGGTCTCCTATACTTGAGCAGGGTGTTGGACTAGAAAACCTCCAAGGTTTCTTCCAGCTCTATCCTGTATTAAAGTTGAAATCCTACCAGCTGAACTATGAAACAATGAAAGGAATTGCACATTGTACTTAGCCATTTCATAGGAAGTAGGGAACATGACCAAGACTCATTCCATATTGGGCTCCACCCCTTGAAAAGCTAAAATGATTCTTTTCACAACTTTTTGGAAGTTTGGCTCCATTAGAGGTAAGAGAAAGAGAAGAAATTAGCCTGAGGCTCATTTGAAGTTTATGAGGTCATAATATTTCTTAATCAGAACTAATGCCTGGAATTAAGGAAGTAGACCCAGGTCACTACAACTGTGAGCAGAAATGACATCTAATGAATATTCATCCCTTTTGTTTTCTTTCTTCTAAATGTTGTGTTTCCTTTTTCTCTTCTTGGCTTTCCATTAGCTCCATCCCTATCTTCAAAGGGTTTCCTTCAACAATTCGGCTGGTGACACAGTGTCCTTTAATGAGCAAAAGGAGATGAGAGGTGGATTTGACGTTGTGCACATGGTCGTTTTTCCAAACAGGTCCTTCAAGAGAGTGAAAATTGGATGGATTCATCCATATGGACCCCAAGAAGATGAATTTGTCATCCATGATGACATGATTTTGTGGCACAGAGCTTTCAATCAGGTGTGTATTCTTGTGGATTCTTGAGTGGGGAACCCATGTTCCCCCGATGGATCACTGACATTTATTTCCCATCAAATCAGGTCTGGATTTAGCACAGATAACATTGCCATGTTTGAAGGATCTTAGGCAAGTGAGATCCTTCACTTCTCCATATCATTCCATTTGCTTCCTTCTCTGGACTTTCCCTTTTCCCCAGTTCCCAATTTTGGTTTCTCAGTGGCATAGGACTGTTATTATCTTTACTACAGAACCTGGACAGTCAGACCAAATATGCCATAAGGCTGAACACCAGTCACTCTTATTTTCTTTCCAGTGAAATCTCAACCTTTCTGTTTTTATTAGCAACTGCAGAATCCTCTCTAAGTTTAAGTTTACTTTGTTGTTACTGCATCTCATACAACAAAATTAAATGCCACTTCAATTCTAACGGAAAATCTAAAGAAGCTTCTTAGACGAGAAGCAAAATGTCTTCAAAGGAAAGCAAAGTCCAGTTGCTGCCAGGTTTCCAAGTAACAGCCCAAATGAAATCAAAACTCCATTTCCAGAGGCCTCCTCAAAGTGTAGATTTATTAGGCATGTCACCCTGGCACAGCTGGTGAAAAGCCAACTCTGAATTTCCCCAGGTTTTTCCCATCCAGTTCAAAGTTCTTCCTCCCATCACACACAAACATCACATGCGCCAATCAGGACTCTCTCCCCATTCTGGAAGTCTCCCATCCATGCTCCTCCAGGTGCTGGTGAGAGTGTCCTTGGTTCCCAGAAGAAAGAGTGTTATTTTGGCTACATATTCCCCCAACTATCTCTACTTCCACTTCCTTTTCCAACAACTCCATCCAGTCTCACTGTGGCAACCCTGAAGACATTTCAAGATGGTTCCAGGGTTGACAATTGCCTTATCGACAAGCCCATTTGGGACAAATAATTAAGTTATTAAGGAAACAAAGGAAAAAATGTCATCTAAACTAGAGAAAAAAAGTTAAGCTAGAGCAGATGGAACCCCCCCGCCTCTTATCAAATTCTGATAAATATGAACCAGTTGCCAAAGATCTGAAGTTTGATCACATGACTGCAGGGATGCTGCAAAGGTTGTTAAGTGTGAAAAACAGCCACAACTCACTTTTTAAAATCACGTTAATCCTGTAAACTCTGAATGGTCACTGTTGTAAGTTGAAGATCACTTGTATAGAGAGATACCGGGATGTATCATTCTCATTCCAGTTTTTTTTCCTACTCATATTAGGTCTGTCCTCTTTCTGTATGTAATGAACAATGCCATCCTGGAAAACAAAAGAAAAAGAAGGAAGGGGAAAATTTTTGTTGCTATGACTGCGTTCCTTGCCCAGAAGGAGAGATTTCAAACAAAACAGGTACCTTATCCATTGCTACAACAGTCTCTTGTCTCTCACTTTACAGCAATAATGTAAGCTGCTGTGTCAGTTAGCTAACCAGAACTCAGAAACTGACATTTCTCGACTACATAGCTAGCATGATATCAAGGAATTCTGTGACTTTCCCATCAAAGTGGCACTTATTATCTACTCACATTTGCATGTTTTCAAACTGCTAGTTTAGCAGAAGATGGGGCAAGGACAGGAGCTCACCCCATCACATGGCCTCGCTCCTCATCCAAGATGTTTCCCTTTTCATCCAAAGTTGAAGAAGAGCTGAAGAAGCTTCTTGGATGAGAAGCAAAGCCTCTTCCAAGAAAAAAACAGAAAGTCCAGTTGCTTCTTGAAAAAATACTTTTGGGTCTTCTACTTATATGAAATCCAAAGCAGTACATGTTATGTTTGGTGCCACTGAGTGAAGGTCACCTAGCTGAATGTCTGTCTAAAATGGGAGTAGAGATCACCATCTTCTGGTTTCTTGCCATATGCCATAATCATGAGGTCAAATTGACATACTTACATATATCCTCTTTCCTGCCCTGTCTATAATCCTGGTACTTTGGCCCAAATCCAGCAGGAGCTTCCCCATTGGTCCACTGGAGGGCAGATATCACAGCTGGCTTTCCAGAGGAAGCTGCGAACTGACATCACAAAAAATTGCTGCTAAAGGATGCCACACTCACTCTCCTTAATAGGCCAGATGGTCCAGAGTTATGCTTGAGCATGCACGTGCACACACACACACACACACACACACACACACCATGGGTGTCTCTCCCCTCCTAGTATTTGTTTCCAGAGGGTAAGTCATCTGTGTACCAAGTTTGGTTCAAATGACTCAAGGCGCTCCAGATTTATGCTGGAACATGCATACACATACACACACTCTGTATAAATACAAATTAACCTGAAATCTTTCTTTTTTCTTTCCTTCCTTTCTGTCTTAAAGATATGGAAAAATGCTTCAAATGTCCAGAAGACCAATACCCAACCAAAGGAAAAGATGACTGTATCCACAAAACTGTAATATATCTTTCTTACAAGGAAGTTCTAGGGATTACTTTAGCTTCCATTTCTATTTCATTATCTTTGATCACTGCTCATATATTAGGCATATTTCTTAAGCACAGAGAAACCCCTCTGGTCAAAGCTAATAATCGGGACCTCACCTACATTCTTCTTATCTCCCTCTACTTCTGCTTCCTGTGTCCTCTCTTGTTCATTGGTCAACCCAGTGAAGTCACTTGCCTTCTCCGACAACCAACCTTTGGCATCAACTTCTCTGTGGCTCTTTCTTGTATCTTGGCCAAAACCCTCACTGTGGTTGTGGCCTTCATGGCTACCAGGCCAGGCTCCAACATGAAGAAGTGGGTGGGAAAAAGGATGGCAACCTCCATTGTCCTTTTCTTCTCTCTCATCCAAGTTGGACTTTGTACCATCTGGCTAGGAACTTCCCCCCCATTCCCACAGTTGAACATGCATTCTGTGACTGAGGCCATCATCAATGAATGTAATGAAGGCTCTCCGATGATGTTCTCCTGTGTCCTAGGTTACATGGGCTTCCTATCCCTCACCAGCTTCTTTGTGGCCTTCTGTGCTCGCAGATTACCAGACAGTTTCAATGAAGCCAAATTCATTACCTTTAGCATGCTGGTATTTTGCAGTGTTTGGGTGCTATTTGTTCCTACTTACCTGAGCTCCACTGGAAAAGCCTTGTTGGCTGTGGAGATCTTCTCCATTTTAGCTTCCAGTGCTGGATTACTGGGATGTATCTTTTTCCCTAAATGCTACATCATTCTGCTGAGACCTGAGCTGAACACCAAGGATCAGCTAATAAGAAGAAAGGATTAAAGTAACATTGCCCAACATGAGGAAATTCCAAGTTTATGAACTGCTGGAATAATCATTAATAGTAACGATAGTTGCAGAATTCTGGAAGCTGTAGTCCATCTTTCTAGGAGTTGAGAAACACTACATGAATGGGTTTTCTTGTTTTATCTGTTGTTACTACATTCAAATTGTATGTATACAATTTTGGGATTAAAACATTTATTGTATGATCACATTAAAAGCAACTGTGTCCTCTTTGCTGATGACACAAAATTATTTTGTTTTGTTTGTTCTCCCAATATCTTTCCTCCCTTCCTTCTCCTCCTGCCTCCAATCCTCTCTCCCACCCTCTCTACCCCTCTTTCTTCTTTCGCTCTACTCCTCTCTTCGGTGTATTTGTATTATCGATCAATATTTTCAGTTTGTCCTGTTCTTACCCTAACATTAAGAAGCCACAGTATACAAGTGCAATCATGTACTTTAAGATCTATTATATTTCCCCCCTCCCCCCTCCCCCTAAAACCCCAAGTTCCTTCCCTCCGCCCGACTTCCCAGAGCCCGTACACGGTATAACTTTTAACAAACACAGTCTAAAGTATCTTAAAACAACTCAGCTTCTTACTGTTACCCAAACTTTAAACAGTTTAACTTATTGCTAATCTTAAGCATAGGCTATCTGGAGTTTCTTAGTCCCATATTTGCTTTGTGTATAATCAATCCATTTTTTCCAGTCTCGTTTATATCTCTCGTTTGAATGTTCTTTAAGGTATGCTGAATTTTTTGCCATCTCGGCTAAGTTTATAACTTTCAAAGTCCATTCTTGAGTTGTAGGCACGTCTTCCTTCTTCCAATATTGCGCCACCAACAGTCTTGCTGCCGTTATTAAATACAGAACCAAGTTAATCTCCACCGCTGTAAAGTCAGTACATATACCTAATAAAAACAACTGAGGGGTGAATTTTATCCTTCTTTTGAAGATATTTTGCATGATCCACCATATTTTTATCCAAAATGCCTTAACCTTACGACATGTCCACCATATATGAAAATATGTAGCGTCAAGAGAACCACATCTCCAACATTTAGGTTGTACATTCGGATACATAGAAGCGAGCTTTTTGGGATCTAAATGCCATCTATAAAACATCTTATAAAAATTTTCTCTCAAATTTTCTGCTTGTGTAAATTTCACATTTCTTACCCAGATTCTTTCCCATGTGTCCAGCATTATTGGTTCCTCAATATTCTGAGCCCATTTTATCATACAGTCTTTAATCAGTTCCGTTTTGGAATCCATCTTTATTAGTACATTATATATCCTCTATATGCATTAAGCTTTGATCTCTTATTTGTTTAAACAGATTGTCCTCAACTTTAACAAAGCCAGTTTTTTTATCTATTTTCCACCTAGCCTGTAATTGGCCATACTGAAACCATGTTTGAACTACCTTCTCCTCTTTAAATACCTCTAAAGATTTTAATTGTAACACCCCCCTTTCTGAAGTGAGAAGTTGTCTGTAAGTGGTTCTATCATGTTTTTGTTCTATATTCATATTTTGAATTGCATGTCTAGGAATTGCCCACATGGGCAACTTATCGTTTAGTTTGTGTTGATATTTTTTCCAGACCCGCAATAAAGCATTTCTTAAAATATGGTTTTTAAAATTCTTATCCAATTTTTTGTTAAATAACAAGTAAGCATGCCAACCATATAACAAATCATGTCCCTCGATATTCAATATTCTATCATTGGTTAAGTGGATCCAATCACTAATTGCAGATAATGCCACTGCATTATAATATAATTTTAAGTTAGGTAATTTCAATCCTCTTTCATGTGCATCCTGCATTATTTTCATCTTTACCCTCGGCTTCTTTCCTGCCCATACAAATTTGTTGATACCCTTCTGCCATTCTAGAAGGTTCGCATCTCTTTTAAGTATTGGTAACATTTGAAAAAGAAATAAAAATTTTGGTAAGATGTTCATTTTCACTGCCGCTATCCTACCCAACAAAGATAAATGCAGTTTCTCCCACTTATTCATCTCCATCTGTATACTATGCCAAAGTGGTTCATAATTATGCTTATATAATTTCCCATTTGAAGTTAAAATATTAACTCCAAGATATTTGACTTTTTTAACTACCTCACATCCTAGCATCACTCTTAATTCTTCCTTTTGTTTAGTATTCATATTTATGGCTAATATTTTGGTTTTTCCTAAATTTATTTTAAAGCCAGAGACTTGGCCACATCGGAGCTTTTTAAAGTATTTTTTACTACCGGTTCTGGGAACCAGTGGCATCCCCCCCCCCCCAGAACTGGTAGCATTTCACTCCTGGTACAAAGGGATTCAGGACTGATGATGTGATGCTCCCTTAGGATCAGCCTGGTCTTCTCCTACAGATGTATTGTTCTTGTTGTGTTCATTTGCCATTGTTCATTTCATTGTTCGATTATTTTACTTCAGTTTTATTTGTACCCCTTTCCTTTTCATTATTGTAAGCAGCTTAGAAGAGCTCCGTGGCGAGATAGGCAGGAAATAAATTTAACACATAAACAAACAAGAGAAGGACCAGGGGAGGCATGATAGCAGTGTTCCAATATTTGAAAGGCTGCCACCGAGAGGAGGGGGGGCAAGCTATTTTTCAAGGCACCCGAAGGCCAGACAAGGAAGAATGGATAGAAACTGATCAAGGAGAGAACCAACCGAGAAATAAGGAGACATTTTCTGACAGTGAGAAAAATCAACCAATTTTTACAAGGCATTATAACTGGAGTGTCTATGTTTGGAGTAACTACTCCCAAGATAAATCTTATTTGAATCCACTTGCTGAATCCATTAGACAATCCTATTTCTCTTCCTGGATGATTTAATCCAAAGACACAAACATGCATTTGGAGAGAATGGAGTTATGGTTAACCCTTTTGTGATAAAGTATGCCATGCAAAATATCTTCTTTCTACTTCAAGAGTAAGAAAGGACAAGCCAAAGAAATTAAAAATATGAATGGAAAAAAAGGGAAATTGCTTAAAACAATGTATGCCAAGGGAACTTCATATCATTGACTATACCTCTGTGTGATCTTTGTTATATTTGCAAAGAATTGTCCCCACACCGCTATATAGATTCATTCTTTAAATGTCTCACCTCTCCCTTTTTGACATGGGTGTAGTGGACGGGGTAAATTGATGTAGGAAGTACATTGGTTTGAGCTGTGCGTGGAGGGGGAAGTCAGGGTCTATGCAGAGACCAGTTCCATGCAAGGCAAGTTACAGATACTTTATCATGGGGATGGTGGGTGGGGTTGGTTGTACCATCAAGTCAGTCCTGACTCAATCAATGAATCAACCAATCAGAAGATCTGGAAGGGACCTTGGAGGTCTTCTAGTGTAGCCCTCTGCTCAAGTTGGAGAGCCTATACCATTTCAGTAGTTTCTCAAAAAACCTCCAGTGATGAAGTACCTACAACTTCTGGATTGTTCTTCCTGTTAAGAAGTTTCTCCTTAATTACAGGTTGCTTCTCTCCTTGATGAGTTTCTATCCATTGTTTCTTCTTCTTGCATTTTGGCGCTTTGGAAAATAACTTGACCCCCTTTTCTTTGTGGCAGCCCCTCAAATACTGGAATGCTGCTGTCAAGTCACTCCTAGTCCTTTTCTCCAGACTAGTCAAAAAACAAATCCTGTTCTTCATATGTTTTTGTCTCCAGGTCTTTAATCATCTTAGTTGCTCTTCTCTAAACTTTTTCGAAAGTCTCAACATATTGTTTGTAATGTCAATGGCTACTACCTGGATTAGTCCTTTCAATTTTCTTGGCAGTATTTTCCAAAGTGGTTTGTCCTTACCGTCTTCTTCCTAGGATTCCCAGGACAGTAAATAGCCCAAGGTCACTCATTTGTCTCTGTGCTCCAGGCACAGCTAGAACTCTTGGACTGCTGGTTTCTAGCCTGATTCCTTAGCTACTACACCAAACAGGCTCTCACCCTATCAGTTTACAGTATGTTACAAAATGTTAGCAACCCCATTGTATGTGTTATATGTTAAAAGTCCCTCTTTTTGGGTATCTCATCCAATTCCTCCAAATAGAATTTCCCCAGTCTCACCCTTATAGAGTTGAAAGGAACCTTGTAGGTCATCTAGTCCAACTCCCCGCCCAGACAGGAGACCCTACACCATTTCTGACAGATGGTAGTCTAATCTCTTCTTGAAAGCTTCCAGTGATGAAGCTTCCCACAACTTCCAAAGGCAACTTCTGTTGCATGGGTGGATTGTTCTCCCTGTCGGAAAATTTCTCATTTCCAGGTTGAATTTCTTCTTGATCAGTTTCCATTCATTATTCCCTGTGTGCTTTGTAAAATAGCTTGACCCACTCTCTGTGACAGCCCCTCAAGTATTAGATGACTGCTATCATGTCTCCCCTGGTCCTTCTCTTCACTAGAGTAGCCATGCCCAGCTCCTGCAACTGTTCATCATATGTTTTAGTTTCCAGTCCCCTAATCAACTTGGTTGCTCTTCTCTGCACTTTTTCTAAAGTCTCAATATCTTTTTTATAGTGTGATGACCGCAACTGGATGCAGTATTCTAGGTGTGGTCTTCCTAAGGCTTTATAGAGTTGTATTAGTACCTCCCTTGATCTTGATTGTATCCCTCTGTTACTGCAGCTGAGGATTGCATTAGCACATTTGGCTGCTGCTGCACACTGCTGGTTCAAATTTAGCTGGTTGTCCACTAAGACTCCAAATCCCTCTCACAGTCACTGCTATTAAGCCTTCCTCTTGATTCATTCATATTTCCTTCCATCTGTTTTGGATTCCGCCCAAGTTCTATCTTCTGACCAATTCATCTCAATGTGATGTCAAGTGTTGTGTGACTCTGGCAGAAACAAGGATCAGTTCCCTACCTTCCTGCATGTATGTCTGAATGCTTATCTATTGTACTTTGTCCCATAGGTGCTTTTTCAAGAGGCAACTGGGCTTTCTGGTTTTTCTTTGAAGATGTTTTTTTTTCTCATCCAAGAAGCTTCTTCAGCTACTGTACTTTGCTTTGGAAGTCCCATACAAAAGCACCAATAAGAGCAGCTTGTGGCTACTTTAAAGCTTCATTAGAGAGTGTGCTTTGCTAACACAATCTTCTTTCCAATTTTGAATAGAATAACAGAGCTGAGAGACCTTGGAGGTCTTCTAGTCCAACCCCCTGCTTAGGCAGGAAACCCTACACCACTTCAGACAAATGACTATCCAACATCTTCATAAAAACTTCCGGTGTTGGAGCATTCACAACTTCTGGAGGCACATCATTCCACTGATTAATTGTTCTAACTGTCAGGAAATTATTTCTTAGTTCTAGGTTATGTTTCTCCTTGATTAGTTATTACCCAAGTTGTTCCACCGATTAATTGTTCTAACTGTCAGAAAGTTTCTCTTTAATTCTAAGTTGCTTCTCTCCTTGATTAGTTTCTACACATTGCTTCTTGTCCTACCCTCACGTACTTTGGAGAATAGCTTGGCTCCCTTTTTGTAAAAGTGTATATTTTTTATATTCTTTTGGGGAGCTTACGGTTTAATTTTATTTGAATAAAAATAAAATGTTTCTGAAGTACTTCTTTGAAATAATACTGACATCCCTATTATTTATATTCTCTGCATTGATTCCAGAATTAACTAACTTACAGGAATTCACCTAAGTTCCTATTATTTCCTGTCTTATGCCGAGGTGGCGCAGTGGTTAGGGTGCAGTACTGCAGCCATTTCAGCTGACTGCTAGTTCTGCAGCTCGGTGGTTCAAATCTCACCGGTTCAGGTTTGACTCAGCTTTCCATCCTTCCGAGGTGGGTAAAATGAGGACCCAGATTGTGGGGACAATATGCCAACTCTGTAAACCGCTTAGAGAGGGCTGAAAGCCCTATGAAGCAGTATAGAAGTCTAACTGCTATTGCTATTTTGGGCTATTCCTTCTCTTCTTTTGCGTATTTTTGCAACTTTTCTCCGCAAATCTTAACCAACAACTCATTTTGTTTGTATTGATTTTTTTTTCAAACTTTTAAGATTACTTGTAGTAAGTAAAATGGATTCAGAGGCTGATTTTAAAAAAAACCCAAAACAATGATATAGGTTGTACAATCTGAACGTTAACTGTCTTTCAGCATAGTGACAAAGTACTATCAACATGTGCTGAGCTTGGCGTTTGCAATAAATGAGATTAACCAGAACCCTCAGATCTTGCCCAATGTCAGCCTCGGGTTTCACATCTATGATAGTTACTACAATGAGAAGATGACTTATGGGACCACATTGAACCTACTCTTCAAATTCCATACTTTTGTCCCCAACTATGCATGCAACATACAGAAAAATCTCATGGCCATCATTGGTGGACTTGGCTCTGATATTTCCTTCCACATGTCTGACATCTTAACTCTTTATAAAATTCCACAGGTAAGATCTTCAAGGGCATTTTTTTGGTCCATTCTAAGCCTATATTTTGACTCTTGGTGATTGCTTAGCAGAGGTGGGTTCCTACCAGTTCGCACCAGTTTGGTAGAAGCGGTTCGTCAGATCTACCGAACCAGTTAGAAGAGGTTCCACCAGTGGACCCGGAAAGCATGCCACACCTACAGAAGAGGTTCCAAAATTTTTTGAAACCCACCACTGACACACACACACACACACACAGACTCACACACAGAGAGAAAGAGAAAGAAAGGAGGAAAGAAATAAAAAAAGAAAAGAAAGAAAGAAAAAGTGAGAGAAAAGAAGGAAAAAGGGACAGAGAGACAAAAGGAAGGAGAGAGAGAGAGAGAGAGAGAGAGAGAGAGAGAGAGAGAGAGAGAGAGAGAGAGAGAGAGCACATGGCCGGCAAGCCACTCCCACCAGTTCACATGGCCGGCAAGCCACTCCCACAAAGGAGGCCACACCCACAGAGTAGGTTCGAATTTTTTTTGAAACCCACCACTGTTGCCTAGGTACGTCCCTACAGTTTTCTTCCCAAGGTTTCAGAAGCGGTTTGCCATTGCTTCCTTCTTAGGATTGAGAAAGAGTGACTGGTCCAAGGTGACCTAGCTAGCTCCATGCCAAATGAAGGACTAGAACTCACAGTCTCCTGGCTTGCAATCTGATGCCTTAACTTACACCACTATGAAGTATATACTGATTTGATTATGAATTAAGATGGAGTAGATGCAATTCATTTTTAGAACAATATTACAGTTCAGAAAAAAACTGCAGAAAAAATAGTTGTTACCAATCTGCCTTCCATTGAGGACCTGTATGCTGCAGGAGTCAAAAAGAGGCCCGTGAAAATATCTACAGTCCCCACGCATCCTGATCATAAATTGTTTCAACTCCTTCCCTCAAAACAGCTCTATAGGGCACTGCACACCAGAACAACTAGACACAAGGACAGTTTTTCCCCAAATGCCATCACTGCTTAACAAATAATTCTCACAACACTGTCAAATAATTTACTAAGACTGTATTACTTTTATTCCTCTCTTCCTTCCTAGTGTTTATCCCATTTATGACTAGAACCATGTTGCTTGTATCTTTCAATTTATATTGTTTTTATTTGTTTCCTAATATGATTTGATAGCTTATTAGTAACCTTGACTATCACAACGTGTTGTATCTTTTTATTCTTGATGAATGTATTTTATTCTCCTTATGTACACTGAGAGCATATGCACCAAAGACAAATTCCTTGTGTGTCCAATCACACTTGGCCAATAAAGAATTCTATTCTATTCTATTCTATTCTATTCTATTCTATTCTATTCTATTCTATTCTATTCTATTCTATTCTATTCTATTCTTTTTTCTTTTTTCTTTTCTTTTTTTTCTATTCTAAAAGGTTTGACTGAGAACAAATGTTTGACTCTATTTAAAATGAAGTCAGGTTGCTGTGGTTAAAAGGATTTTGACAAGAAAACAGCAGAATAAGGCAGAATAATGGATTTGAACAGATTTCCTTATTGTTACTCTTTTCGTATAAATCATTTCATTTCCCCATAGACCGCACTGTTTACTTTGAATGAAGAAAAGACATTCAAATCATGATCTGAGAGTTCATGTTCTAAAAAGGCAGTCACAAAGACTGAGAGATGATCACGTGAGGTCCTAATACCACTCTATTAAACTCTAGTTAGACCACATTTAGACTGATGCATCCAGTTTTGGTCACCATACTCTAAAAAAGTTGTTGAGACTCTAGAAAAAGAGCAGAGAAGAGCAACCAGGATGATTTAGGGACTGGAGACTAAAACATATGAAAAACAGTTGCAGGAACTGGGCATGGCTAGTCTAGTGAAGAGAAGAACCAGGGGAGACATGATAGCAGTGTTCCAATATTTGAGGGGCTGCCACAGAGAGGAGCAGTGACGTGCGGTGACGGTTACTGTTGGTGAGGCAAGACTGCAGCAGCGGTGAGAAGCAACGTCCCCGGCACTGTGTCCGACAGGCGTCTCGCATTTATGGCGGACATGAACGCAAGACGCCTGTGGCGGGGGTGTTGCTTCTCGCCGCCCTCGCGCTCCACCGCCTTGCCCCCCGCCTCCTCCGATGAACAATCCTGCTGCCCCGGCCTGCAGCCAGCCCACCCACCCCTCGCCCGACCTGCTCCCTGCCTGGACTCACTGCTCTTCTCCTCCTCCTCCTCGTCCCTGCTCAGTGCTGGGCTGGCTGCAGGCATGCCTTTAAGTGCCGGCTTGCCTTCCGGGTGTCCTGGTTCCATCTGAGATGCTTCTCGCCGCTGTCGCGTTCCACCGCCTTGCCCCCCCGCCTCCTCATACGAACAATCCTGCTGCCCCAGCCTGCAGCCAGCCCACCCACCCCCGTCCGACCTGCTCCCTGCCTGGACTCACCGCTCTCCTCCTCCTCCTCCTCCTCCTCCTCCTCCTCCTCCTCCTCCCCACTCAATGCTGGGCTTTAAAGGGGTCTCCCCTCCCCAGCCAGCCAGCCCACCCAGCCAATTCCTCCCCCCCCCACCAGACACCTGGCCTGTTGAAACACAGCAGCGAGAACGTCCCTGCCACTTCCGTGCTCCGCCGCCTCGCCCCTCTGCCTCCTCCGACCCCACCGCTGTGAAGAAAGAAAAAAAACACAGACACATAAACTTCACAATAAAAAATTAATTTTTTTATTAAATTACAAATTAAATTACAATAAATTTGAATCCCCCCTCCCTCCATCTGATCCACCTTTTCCAGCTGTGGAAACTCTCTCAACTCTCCTCTTGTCCACCCAACGTAAGCGTACTCAACATAAGCTTGCTCATAAGGCATGATTCGCTGCTTCCCGATCAGGAGGCGGGAGAATCAGTGCCTCTTTTGCATATGAAAGTGTTCGGTTTTTAACTCCACCTTAACTTTTAAAAGGCGAACAATTCCTTAGGCAAAAGAGGCCCCGAGTTCTCTGGCCTCCTCCCATAGTTAACACTGAGAGCAGACACCAAGCCACTGTGACTTTGAATCTGGTAGCAAATACCCTGGCTTTAGTTATTAAAAAATATATATTTAAAATTCTTCCTTTCCCTCAGGAAAATGGTGAGGACCCACCTCCCCTGCCTCTAATGACTGCATGTCCCTGGAGAGGAGTGGGTAAAACTATTTCCAAAGCACCTAAAGGCAAGACAAGGAATAAATGATGGAAACTGACCAAGGAGAGATTTAACTTAGAAATAAGGAGGAACTTTCTGACAGTGAGAACAATTCACCCAGGGAACAGAAGTTGCCTTCAGAAGTGGTGGGAGCTTCATCACTGGAAGCTTTCAAGAAGAGACTGGACTGCCATTTATCAGAAATGGTGTACGGTCTCCTGTCTGGGTGGGGCTTGGATTAGATGATCTACAAGGTCCCTTTGTCAGGCCTGCATGCCAACTTTGTTAATCTAATCAAATAAAATAGATCTGCCTTTCCTTTCAGCTCACATATGGTTCTTTTGCCTCTGAACATAACAACCCAACATGGTTTCCTTCCTTTTATTGCATGGTCTCAAACGAAGCCCCTCAGTATACAGGAATTGTCCAATTACTGAAGCATTTTGGATGGACTTGGGTCGGACTCATTGTTTTGAGAGACGAGAGTGGAGATCATTTCTTGCAAAGTTTGGAACCATTGTTTTTCCAGAGTGGAATCTGTTCGGCCTTCATACAAAGAATCCCAAGCCAAGGCCGTTTGCTTTCTTTCAATGAGATCAACGAGGTCTCCTTCAGCATTTATCAATCTTTCGCTGACCACAGAACCAAAATATTTGTTGTGTACGGAGAAACGCTTACCGTGATGTGGCTGAGTTCGTTAATGTTTCAGGCAGGGTCTGATCATTCGGAAAACACACCGGTGAGGAGGTTGTGGATCGTGACTGCACAGATTGACTTCACAGTCATGGGCCTGGTCATCAGCTGGGATTCAGAATTATTCCAAGGCAGTATTTCCTTTGAAGTCCCTTCAAATGAACCACTTGGGTTTCAGACCTATCTTCACAACCTGAAATGCTGCTCAGCACACGATGACCGTTTTCTAAAAGACTTTTGGGAGCAAGCCTTCCATTGTACGTTTTCAAATTCCAATGGATCAGTGCAGCATAACGAAGCCTGCAGTGGGGAAGAGAAGTTGGAGATGCTCTCAGGTTCTGTTTTTGAAATGCAGATGACTGGCCACAGCTACAGCATCTTTAATGCTGTCTATCTTTTGGTGCAGGCTTTACACACCATGACTTCATTTAGGTCCCTCCGCCGAGCATCGGTGAAAAGAAAGAGACTTGCACGTCAAGATCTTCAACCTTGGCAGGTAATAAGGATCACGGTGGCTTCAGTGGTTAGGACACTGGTTTGATGATTTGCAAGCTCATTCAAGACCAGACTGTTCCTTTGTGGTGGGATGAGCTCCCACATTCGCTCCAACTCCTGCCAATTTAGCAATTTGATAGGAAGTAATTGCAAGTAGATAATTAGGTACCACTTCAGTAGGCACATTAGCAGGAAAGGAGAACCCAACTGGGCATCCCCAGGGCAACAAGTAATGTCACCAGCTAATTCTTTCAACCTGGAAGCCTGTTAGGGGCTTCTGACACAAATGGGATGGGGCTAGGTAATATCTCCAAAATGAAATAACTTTATTATTAGGAATCAGGGATTCAGCTGGTTCGGATTAGTTCAGGTGAACCAGTTGTTTTGATTTTGTGCAGTTCGGAGAACTGATAAAATTGATCACCAGCTAGCCCTAACCACCCACCCCACCACATTCCTGCCCTATATATTATCTTCCCTTTGCCATGTGGTCCAGACTGTCCAGCTAATTTTCATGCCTCGCTTGCTCTGCTCACCAATGGTAAACATGCCACCTGCTCACCCATCTCCACAGGTCAGGACCAATGGTCATGCCATTGCCTGGCTCCGGCCTTGCCCCAGAGCCACCACATGCTTGCCACCCACTTCGGTTGGGCCGAGTCACAGCTGCTAAATTGCATAAGAGATGCTCTCTCTCTCCCAGCAAGAGAAGCAACCGCTGTCCTGGAGAGCAGAGCTGGAGTGGAGCAGGCCCCAAAAGGCTGCTCAGTTGACTTCCCTCCAGAAATTGTGAATGCCCCAACATTGGAAGTTTTTAAGAAGATGTTGGATAACCATTTGTCTGGAATGGTATAGGGTTTCCTGCCTAGGCAGAGGGTTGAACTAGAAGATCTCCAAGGTCCCTTCCAACTCTGCTATTGTATTATTGTATTATTGTATTATTGTATTATTGTATTATTGTATTATTGTATTATTGTATTATTGTATTATTGTATTATTGTATTATTGTATTATTGTATTATTGTATTATTGTATTATTGTATTATTGTATTATTGTATTATTGTATTATTGTATTATTGTATTATTGTATTATTGTATTATTGTATTATTGTATTATTGTATTATTGTATTATTGTATTATTGTATTATTGTATTATTGTATTATTGTATTATTGTATTATTGTATTATTGTATTATTGTATTATTGTATTATTGTATTATTGTATTATTGTATTATTGTATTATTGTATTATTGTATTATTGTATTATTGTATTATTGTATTATTGTATTATTGTATTATTGTATTATTGTATTATTGTATTATTGTATTATTGTATTATTGTATTATTGTATTATTGTATTATTGTATTATTGTATTATTGTATTATTGTATTATTGTATTATTGTATTATTGTATTATTGTATTATTGTATTATTGTATTATTGTATTATTGTATTATTGTATTATTGTATTATTGTATTATTGTATTATTGTATTATTGTATTATTGTATTATTGTATTATTGTATTATTGTATTATTGTATTATTGTATTATTGTATTATTGTATTATTGTATTATTGTATTATTGTATTATTGTATTATTGTATTATTGTATTATTGTATAGTGTTGAAGTTCATTCATTCATTCATTCATTCATTCATTCATTCATTCATTCATTCATTCATTCATTCATTCATTCAGTGATCCAGTTGTTAAGTGTGTTGAATCCCACCACAGTTAGGAGCACATTTTTGGTAAATGAAATTGCCTTCAACCTTGGCAGGGAATTTCCACCTAATGAAATGCCTTTATTATCAGGAACATTTTAGTAAATGAAACAGGGTTAAGATCAAATATGTAGCAATGGATCAAGGAGAACTGTAGCTTGTGTCAATTTTTTCATTATGTGTGACACGTGATATTTTAGCTGTTCTTTCTTTTCCTGACCAGCTTCACTGGTTCCTTCAAGGCATTTCCTTTAACAACTCAGCTGGAGAAAGTGTGGCTTTTAATGATAGAATGGAGGTGGCCACTGGCCTGGATATAATGAAGATGGTGATATTCCCAAATAACTCCTTCACGAAAATAAAAGTTGGGAGAATAGATTCCAAAGAAGAGCAAACCTTCAGCTTTTATCAAGATATGATGAGTTGGCACAGTCATTTCAACCAGGTGAGTTTTCTCAATTGGAATTGGCCATTCCGTCAACTGAAAAAAGCATTTGATGGATCAAACATTTCTTCGAGCTTAGGAACTGAAACTGTATAGGTAGCTATATTTTGAAATGAAGACCAGAACTTGTTTTCCACATCATAGTGTGCACTCACTAAAGGAGTTACATTGCTTTGGTTTGGATTGGATTGGATTGGATTCAGTGGTGGGATTCAAATAATTTAACAACTGGTTCTCTGCCCTAATCACCAGCTGGGTAGGCATGGACCAGTGGTCATGTGACCGTGTGTTCGTAGCCAACTCAAAGTCACTCATGTCAATGGGTGCTTTGCTTTAGCTGTTACAATGTAACAAGGGTTAACCAGAGAGGCAGTTTCTGTAAGCAGGGCAATAAAGATTAGGCTAGAAACAACACCAGAATGTTTCCTTCCTGCCTTCCTTACAGGATTAGCCCTGTAAAAATGGGGGGAAAAAACAAAAGGAGATTTCTTCCAACAACCGGTTCTCCGAACTGCTTAGAAAGTTAACAACCAGTTCTCCCGAATAGATGCGAACTGGCTGAATCCCACCACTGATTGGATTGGTTATCAATGGAGACTGAGTGGAGCAAGTGGCCAGTTTTAAGCTTTTGGGTGTTATCATAAAAGAGGAGCTGACCTGGGCATTCACATTGCAGCACTGTTCAAAAGGGCCCAGCAGAGATTATACTCCCTGAGACTTCTCAGGAAACGACAACTGAATGAAAAACTGCTGGTGACTTTCTACCAATGCACCATAGAAAGTATTTTAACTTACTGCACCTGTGTCTGTTTTGCCAATTGCACACTGGCAGATAGGACAGCACTCCAGAGGGTCGACGTCATTGCCCAGAGGATCATTGGTTGCCTTTTCCCCTCTTTGGATGTGCTTGATAACTACTGCTGCCTTAAGAAAGTTCAAAACATTCTTAAAGATCCATCTTATCCTGGGCTCCCTTTTTTGAACTATTACCATCTGGCAGACAGTACAGTACAATAGAAACAAGGACAAGTAGGCTGAAACACAGCTTGTATCCCAGGGCAGTAACCATATTGAATTCTACTGTATAGTGTAATATTAACGCAGTGTCAGGGGTTTTCAATTCATTTGTACAGAAAGTGAAGGATGTGTGTTTGTGTTTTATTTTTATAGTTTTCTTATGTATGATGTACACTGAAGATGGCATTTAATTTCATTGTATGAGGTGACAGTAAAGTAAACTAGGTAAATTAGGAGGAGACCCATGTTTGTCTTAAATTAGTTAGATGGTAGAAGATGGGACATGGTGGCGCAGCACCTAAGATGCCGAGCTTGTTGATCAGAACAGCTGGCAGTTCAGCGGTTCGAATCCCAAGCACCATGTAATGGAGTGAGCTCCCATTACTTGTCTCAGTTTCTGCCAACCTAGCAGTTTGAAAGCATGTAAAAATGCAAGTAGAAAAAATTGGAAGGAAAATAATAGCACTCTGTGTACCTTCGGCATTTAGTCATGCCAGCCACATAACCATGGAGATATTTTCAGACAGCTCTGGCTCTTTAGCTTTGAATTGGAGACAAGCACCAGCCCCTAGAGTTGTGAACGACTAGCACATAGGTGTAAGAGAAACCTTTACATGCTTTCAAACTGTTAGGTTGGCAGAAGCTAGGATGAGTAATGGGAGCTCACTCTGTTATGCGGTGTTAGGAATTCGAACCACCAAACTGCTGACCTTTCTGATTGACAAGCTCAGCATCTTAAGGTTTTTTTTAAGGTTTTATTGGGATTTATATGCCGCCCTTTTCCCTGAGGGGACTCAGGGCGGCTTACAACCACAGGGGAGGGGGGTGCAAGGTCAAAAACAAAACAATATGTGCACAAAGAAAAAATAATAAAACACAACTTTCATTCAGCGATCAAACACTCGGGCGGGTAATTGGAAACCTATCCCCAGGCCTGCTGGGAGAGCCAGATCTTGAGGGCTGCGCGGAAGGTCTGGATAGTGGTGAGGGTACGGATCTCCATGGGGAGCTCGTTCCACAGGGTCGGGGCGGCAACAGAAAAGGCTCTCCTCCGTGTGGTCGCCAGTCGACATTGACTGGCAGATGGAATTCGGAGGAGGCCCAGTCTGTGCGATCTAATTGGTCGATTTAGGGAGGTAATCGGCAGAAGGCGGTCTCTCAAGTACCCAGACCCGCTACCATGGAGTGCTTTAAAGATGGTCATCAGTATCCTGAAGCGCACCCGGAGACCAACAGGCAGCCAATGCAGCTCGCGGAGGACAGGTGTAACGTGGGCGAACCGCGGTGCGCCCACTATCACTCGCGCGGCTGCATTTTGGACTAGCTGCAGTCGCCGGATGCACTTCAGGGGCAACCCCATGTAGAGCCCATTGCAGTATTCCAGTCTAGAGATCACAAGGGCTCGAGTGACTGTTGTGAGAGCCCCCCGGTCTAGGTAGGGCCGCAACTGGCGGACCAGGCGAACCTGGGCAAATGCCCCCCTGGTCACAGCTGACAGCTGGTGATCGAAAGTCAGCTGTGGGTCCAGGAGGACTCCTAAGTTGCGGACCCTATCTGAGGGGTATAAAATTTGACCCCCCAGCCTAAGCGTTGGTATATTAGCCAAATTATTGGGGGGGAAACACAACAGCCACTCGGTCTTATCCGGGTTGAGTACCAGTTTGTTAGCACTCATCCAGTTCCTAACGGCCTCCAAACCCTGGTTCATCACGTCCACCGCTTCATTGAGTTGGCACGGGGCGGACAGATACAATTGCGTATCGTCCGCATATTGATGGTATTTTATCCCGTGCCTCCGAATGATCTCGCCCAGCGGTTTCATGTATATGTTAAATAGTAGGGGGGATAGGACCGAACCCTGAGGTACCCCACATGTTAGGGGCCTCAGGGACGATCTCTGCCCCCCGACCAACACCGACTGCGACCTGTCCGAGAGGTAGGAGGAGAACCACCGCAGAACAGTGCCTCCCACTCCCACCTCCCGCAGTCGTCGCAGAAGGATACCATGGTCGATGGTATCGAAAGCCGCTGAGAGGTCAAGGAGAACCAGGATGGACGCATAGCCTCCATCTCTGGCCCTCCAGAGATCATCGGTCAATGCGACCAAAGCGGTTTCTGTGCTGTAACCAGGTCTGAAGCCGGACTGGAAGGGGTCAAGATAGCTAGCTTCCTCCAAGGCCCGTTGAAGCTGAAAGGCCACCACCTTCTCAACAACCTTCCCGATAAAGGGAAGGTTGGAGACAGGACGAAAGTTGTTTAAGATGGCTGGATCTAACGATGGTTTCTTCAGGAGGGGTCTCACCACCGCCGTTTTAAGTACGGCGGGGAAGTGCCCCTCCCGAAGGGAGGCGGTGACAACCGCCTGGATCCAGCCATGTGTCACCTCCCTGCTGTTAGCCACCAGCCAGGAGGGACACGGGTCCAAAATACAAGTGGAGGCACTTACAGCTCGAATGGCCTTGTCCACATCCCCAGAGGCAACTTCCTGGAACTCAACCCAGAGCTGATGTAACAAGTAATCCTCCTGTGACTCAGCTGGACCTACTGCGGTGGAGTCCAAGTCCGATCGAAACCGAGCTACTTTGTCCGCCAAGAATTGATCTTAGCCACTGAGCCACCGTGTCCCTTCCTTTACCTTTAGAAGGCTCATATATCATCTATCATTGAGAATGTATCAACAAACACAAGGGGTCTTTAACATTTCACAAAGATTAATTCAAAAAAAATACTGCTAATCTGGCATATATGGAATTTGCACATGCATGCATATGTATGGTCAATCTATCTTCCCTTCTCCCTGCCTCACCCCAATTTAAAGCCTATATCAGTTTAGCCATTCTATGCATCTGATAGTGAGTTATGGCTAATTAAAATTTGTGGCTTTTAATTAAAATGAATGCTACTGGACTCCTTGTGGACTCCTTTTTTTTTTTACTAAGCAATATTATGATTTTTGAAAACCAGTTTTTTTTTTCCTTTCCTAAATTATTTTCACATTTATGGATAGGTTCTGCCCTTTTCTCTGTGTAGTGATCCTTGCCAGCCCAGATACCAAAAGAAAAAGAAGGAAGGGGAGAAATTCTGCTGCTATGATTGTGCTCCCTGCCCTGAAGGGAAGATTTCACATGAAATAGGTAACATAGGGCAATAAACATGAATGACATGCATGAATGCAAGAGAACATGTCTGAAATGTGTTTTTGTGTTAGATAGTCAGGAAAGTTTGCGAGAAGAAACTGAGTCCCAGTATAATGATTTTCAGTAGGGTCATTGGTGGGAAAGCAACAAAAGAAATATACTTTGTATATGTTGTAGCCCACTGGTGGCCAGCAGAGCTGGCAGTAGATTTGGACAGTGAGGAGGTTGGGGAGGGACATGGGCCAGTCCTGGAGTCTGGAGAAGGCTCTGATGAGGGCTCTGTGTCAGAGGCAGAGAGGGGGCCAGAGCCGCATGCCAATTATCAGCTACCTTCAGAGTCAGAGTTCAGTGAGGCAGACGAAAAGCTGGAGCCCAGTGTGTGCATGTGCAGAGTTGCCAGACAAAGAAAACAGCTAAAGTACAGGGGTCGACTTGGGAGTAAGGCCACAGGAGGATGATGAATGGCCCCTCCCAGAGGAAAGAAAAGAGGAGCGAAAGGGGAGTGGAGTTTGCAGGAGACAATTAGTTCCCTTCATTGGTTTGTGACTCTTTGAGACTCCTTGCCAAGTTCTGCAGATATCGGCCTGGCAGCTCTCCAAGCCAGATAAGGTCTGTGACTGTAAATCCTCCTTTGAAAGACTTTGTCAGATGTGAGTGAGAATAATCCACGGTAAATTAATAAAAGGGTTTTTTGTCGGGGCAAAGAGTTTGCTTCAAGCTCTTGGGAAGCCTAGGCCAGAACAATACAGGTCTATAGCAGGAGTGTCAACCTCGATTTCATTAAGAGCTGCATCAGGGTTGTGTTTGACCTCAGGGGGGCCGGGGTGGATATGGCCAGTTTGATGTTACTTGTATTGGGGATGCCTTTGATGGCCCAAGTGTTCTGCCATCAAAAATGGGCTCCCAAGCTCCGTTTCTACAGCTACAGCTCTTTGGACAAACTTCCTTTTCAATAGATGACATTGTAGCTTGGATAATGAAATATCTGCAACCAAGCTCAGATAACAACAAGAACCTCCTCAAACCTTCTTTTCAAAGGAAGAATATACTCTATAAACTCTAAAGGCACCAAATAGTAGTTAATCGTATACTTGCTAAGGGTTTGGTTAAATACCGCTAGCATACAACATTAAGACCTAGGATAACACAACAATGTTTAACAGACAGGGATTACATTGAATAGAATACGGAAACGTGCCATGAACACATATGATCATTTTTTTAAAATTTCTTTTTCAATGTCCAGATGTGGTTGATTGTTCCCCGTGTCCAGAAGATCAATATCCAAGCAAGAAGCAAGATCAATGCTTTGTCAAGACTTTAAACTTCCTGTCCCATAAAGAACCACTAGGGATGAGTTTAGCCTTGGTTGGGATTAGCCTATTTATAACTACAGCTTTTGTCCTTAGGATCTTTATTAAGCACCAAGACACCCCAATTGTCAAAGCCAACAACCGGGAACTTACATTTACACTCCTTCTGTCCCTTCTCCTGTGCTTCCTTTCACCTTTGCTGTTTTTTGGACAACCTAACACGACCACTTGCTTTCTTTGCCAAACTGCTTTTGGCATCATCTTTGCGGTGGCCGTTTCTTGCGTATTAGCTAAAACCATTACCGTCGTTGTAGCTTTCATGGCCACCAAACCAGGGTCCAACATGAGGAAATGGTTGGGGAGAAAACTGGCCAGTCCCATTGTTATTTCCTGCACCCTTGTTCAAGCAAGTATTTGTTCTTGGTGGATGGCAACCTCTCCTCCTTTCCCAAATTTGGATATGGATTCCCTCACCAGTGAAATCATAGCAGAATATAACGTGGGATCTTCTGTCATGTTTTATCTTGTCTTGGGCTACTTGGGATTTCTAGCCATCATTAGTTTTATGGTGGCTTTTTTTGCCAGGAAGTTGCCAGATGCTTTCAATGAAGCCAAGTTCATCACCTTCAGCATGCTGGTGTTTTGTAGTGTTTGGTTGACTTTTGTCCCTACTTATCTGAGCACAAAGGGGAAGTATATGGTGGCTGTGGAGATCTTCTCCATCCTGGCATCTAGTGGTGGATTGCTGTCTTGCATCTTTTTTTCCCCAAATGCTACATTATTCTGTTGAGACCTCAATTAAACAACAAGCAGCAGTTAAGAAAAATCAATTAAGCAAAGTTTATGTGTTCTTTGTGTGGTAGGTATATATTCAGTATATGTCTCTGTGTGTATTTAATTAGTTATTGAATAGCTTGTATTTACTCTCTGGTCTGAAGTAAGCCACCTCCCGTGTGATGCACTTTGCAAAGTGTGCAATCTTTTCCTATAACAGGACCTATCCACTATTCTGCAATAGCATTGTGGTCTCCTGACTACTATAACGTAGTCATACAATAACAACAACCACCACCACCACCACAACAACAATGACTTGGCCATCAAAACTACACGATTATGGATGAAACATGTAACAGTGATACCCATTGTCATCAGGGCACTTGGTATCATGTCCAAGAATTTTATAAAATGAATCAAGAAATTGATGCTTCCTGCAATAACACAAGCGGAATTGCAAAAAACTGTGCTACTCGGAACATCATATATTTTAAGGAGATAGTTAGTTGATACCTAGCAACTTGTATCAACCATTAGGACCAGACAATGGTATTTATGACACATTTTTAAATGTTCAGTTGAATGAGTTTCATGTTTAATGAATAAAAGAGATAATAATAATATTAAATAACAACAACAACAACAACAACAATTTGGAATATAGCTCTTGGAATCCAGAATTTAGACTGGACCCTTTTCAAGAGGAATACAGAAAGTTCAATATCATATGTGGTCATCAAAAAGTAGTTGTGTATCAGTGTTAGCTGGACATAGCTTGAATGCCTTTGGGATATGCTGCGTTCCTCTGATGAAATGAAAAAAAATGAACTGTGGCCACTGTTTTTTAAGCATTTTGTATGGCGTAATATTGGTGTGCATTGTTTTTGGTGGAACTATGGCAAGCCATGTCCAAATCTTTAAATTATTTTCTTTGTTCAATACTCTAGCCCAGGTATGGCAAACTGTTTTCTTATGGTGTACCAAAATTGTGGGTGCGCACACTATCATGTTTGTATGCATGCCCACACCAATTCATTCCTCTCCACCAATGTGCACATGTCTGCTGACCCCCCCTCCGTACATGGATGCACAACCCTTCCCCAGGCTCTAGAGGCTTTCCAGAAGCCTGGGAAGGGCGAAAACGACCTCGCCCAGCCCCACAGAGGCACTCCGGAAGGCAGAAACGGATTGTTTCCAAACTTCCAGTTGGTTCGTTGAGCCTGATTTTCTCCTTCCCCAGCCTCCAGAGGCTTTCTCGAAACCTGGAGAGGGCAAAAACAGCCTCCCCCAGCCCTCTGGCTGTGCACACATGCATGCTGGAGCTGACAGCTGGCATGCCAGCAAATATGGCTCTGCATGACACTTGTGGCACACATGCCATAGTTCACCATCATGGCTCTAGCCCATGGGTGTTGTTAGGTAAGCTCCCCATTGGTAGAACGAGTATGTTCCAAGAAGCGTTGTGAGAGTGTTGTTGGAGAACACACAAACCAGCATACAGAGACTGCAGTTTAAGTAGGCTTTTACTTTCGTGAAAATAGAGGTATCAGAGTCCATCAAATAGTCCAAGTCATACACAGATAAGACAAGTCAGTCATCAATGTCTTTCAGTTAAGGGATAATCCAAATAACATAGTCCAGTATCATATAATCAGTTCAGTACTCAAAGTTTGCTAGCAGTTGCAAAACTTACAATAGCTCACGGCACTTTCTAACAGCCAACTTCCAAAACACTCAGATCAGATCAGCCCAGCATCTAACAAACAGAGAGATAAGAGTCATTCTGGCTCCCTCTTATGGCCAATTGAGGAAATCAATCACATTTTACAGTATGATTTAAAGAAACAGGTACTATACACGTATACACGTATACACGTATACACGTATACACGTATACACGTATACACGTATACACGTATACACGTATACACGTATACACGTATACACGTATACACATATACACGTATACACATATACACATATTGTCAGCCTCTGCTTTGCTGTTGCTTCGGCTGCCATGAAATGGGGAGGGAGGGCATGGTATTTGGGAGGGGTTACTAATTGTGCTGGAGGAAGGTTCTGGAGCTCAGCTGCCTGTCGGACTATGCATGCGTAGGACAGTGTTTTTCAATCTTTTTTGTGCAAAGGCACACTTTTTTCATGAAAAAAATCACGAGGCACACCACCATTAGAAAATGTTAAAAAAAATTAACTCTGTGCCTATATTGACTATATATAAAGTAATTCTCCCACGGCACACCTTACACTATGTCACGGCACACTAGTGTGCCGCGGCACAGTGGTTGAAAAACACTGGCGTAGGAGATTCCTGCCAGGGCTAACGGCACCGACATTCTATCTTCGTGATGCCTTTTGAAGTTATCTCACACCTGACACTTGGGAGAATTATGATTGGACTGTAACTGTGATGCCAATGGGTGGGGAATAGGTTATTCTATATATCAATTGCTTTCTCGCCTAAATAATCAGTCTTCGCTTCGCTATGCCCTTAATCATTTATAATTAGTAAAAGTACACTTGATTTCTACCCACGGAGTCTCATGGTCTTCTTTTCTAATTATCTAATGGAGAGGTTCTGACAGTAAGCGAAGACTCACTCACAACCCACCAGGAGATTTCAATCTTCCGTGGGGGGTGTACTTACAAGAAGGAACGAGGAAAATGTCTTTGCGAGCGAGCGATGAAGAAGAGACTGAAAGGGAAACTGCAGACCCATCATTACCTGGGAGGATGGCTGGCCTAGGAATAGCAGACCCTGCGGTTCCCCCTCGATGGTCCCTAGGTGTGGGGCAAAAAGAGGATAGTGAAAGTTGAGATGCTGGAGTTACTAGGAGAAAACAAAGGGGAAAACCAGCCAACTGGGAAGAAACCTTGACCGAACGGAAGCCCCGGGAAAGAGAACAAATGGAAGAGTTTGAACAAAGGTACTCTATGCAAAAATTTAGGGAGGGTGAAGAGGCCGAGGGAGGATGGGAGCAAACAAACCCAGAAACAGCTTTCCCCCCCCCAGCCAGGGCTGCTGCCAGAGTAGGGCCCCCCCCAGAAGATGCAGAATGGCAAAAGTCCCTCCCTTGCCTGTAAAATATGACGAGAATTGCAAGAAACTGGGTCTCTTTGTTATACAAATTTGGAACTATATGGAAATTTATGGGCCCGATTTGGAAACAGATGAGATGAAAGTGCGAATGGTTTTACTTTCTTTGGAGGAAGAGGTGGCCGAATGGATGGTCAGCTTACACCAAAGCAATTCCCCCCTCCTGAGGAATTTTGATGCCTTTATGACTGCGTTCAAAAGGAGATTTGATGACCCACTAATTGAGAAACGGGGAAAGGTGAAATTTATGGCCCTGAAACAGGGAGATAGGCCGGTGGCTGAATATATTCAGGAGTTTCAACAGCTTTCTTGTTATATGAGAGGCTGGTCTGAAGATGCCCTTCTGGATCAGTTTGCATTAGGATTAAATGAGGACATTTACCAACAATGCGTTAACAGACACCTTCCCAAGTGAGTTACAGCTTGGTATGAAAATGCAGCAGATGTTGAGCTCAACTTGATTAGACTTCAACGAGCAAGAGAGGAGAGAGCAAAGAGATCACCCCCCCCCCAGCTCAAAAGGCCCCATTCCGTGTCAGGGGTGAAGGAAAGGGAAGCTCCCCCGGCAATGCCAAGCCGTTCACGTGCTTCCGTTGTGGAAGGGGGGACCACCGCGCCACAGACTGCCGCGTTAAACTTCCTGCAACTGCCCCGCCCCCTGCCAACAGGGAAGGGAAGAGAAGCAAGGCCCCGGGGAGGAAGAAAGAGGCTGCTTTCGCTGCTGACAACAACCCCCAGCACTTTAGGCAGGAGGTGGAGGAAGAAGCTGACGTCACCCCCAGCTCCTCTGATGACTCCGATGACGATGCCTCGCCTCGTTGGGTGAGTTCAAATAAAGGCCCCATGTTGATCCCCATAGAACTAAGATTACCTCACGATGGGGAGACAGAACAGCTTCCTGCCCTCCTTGATTCGGGCTGTTCGAGATATATGATTAATCCTGCAATGGTTGAAAAACTGGGCTTGAAATTAAGGACATTGAAAACTCCTATTGTGTTTTGCCAAATCGATGGATCCATTGCAGGGAGTGGCCCAGCCCATTTCTACACTGAACCTCTGGAGATGAAAATGGGCACCCATGTAGAATTGATCTCTTTTATTGTGGCTTCTGGAATGGACAGACCCCTTATTTTGGGACTCTCCTGGCTTCGTAAATGGAACCCTCGCATTAATTGGAGGGAGGGGTGGCTGCGCATTCACACCAGCACAGCTCCAAATGGGGATGGCAATACCCCAGAGCCTGCTGGCTCCAGCCCCGCATTGGCTGCCAAAGGCCAGGAGAGAATTGAGGGGGAAGAAAAGATTCCAAAAGAGTATTGGGACCTGAAAGGATTTTTTAGTGAAAAATCTTCAGATAAGCTTCCACCCCACAGACCTACTGATTGCTCCATCAATATTTTGCTGGGGGTAAAGCTTCAGAAGCCCAAAATATATTCAATGTCTCCTAGGGAAATGGAGGAAATGAGGAAATTCATTGATAAAAACTTGAAAAGAGGTTTCATTGAGCCAGCACGACACAAGGTGGCTGCACCCGTGTTGTTCAGAGAGAAGAAAGATGGCTCCCTGAGATTATGTGTTAATTTCAAAAACCTGAATTGTATCCCAGCTCAAAACCTATACCCATTGCCACTGATGAAGGACATGCTGGCCCAACTGGGAAAGGGCCACATTTTGACTAAATTGGACCTCAGGGAAGCGTACTATAGGGTCCGCATAAAGGAATGGGGATGAGTGGAAGACGGCTTTCAACTGCCCCCTCAGTTGTTTCCAGTTCCGGGTGATGCCCTTTGGCCTGCAGGGGGCGCCTGCAGTCTTCATGCAATTAATTAATGAAATTTTGCATGACCACCTTTACAAAGGCGTTATCGTATATTTAGATGATATCCTTATTTACACTCAAACTTATGACAAACACATCACATTGGTCCGCACTGTCCTGAAAAACCTCCGGGCCGCTGAACTTTATGCCAAGTTGTCCAAGTGTGAATTTCACCAGGAGAAGATTGACTACCTTGGGTATCGTATCTCCCCCGCTGGTATTGAGTAGGACCCTGCTAAGGTGAAGACAATCACTGAGTGGGAGGCACCCCATACACGTAGACAATTGCAGAAATTTTTGGGTTTTGCCAATTTCTATCGTCAATTCATCCCTTCTTTTGCCAAAATTGCGCTTCCCATCACTAATTTGTTGAAATCCAAAGGTGGGCCTAAACCTAAGCCTAGCAAGCCGCTGGATTGGACCATGGAGTGTCAGGCTGCTTTTGAGAAGTTGAAGCGGCTCTTTGCGGCGGAACCGGTTCTGAAGTATCTGGACATGGACAAGCCTTTTGCTCTCCTGCCCCCTGGAGTACTCTATAAGCCTACTATAGGGTATGCATGCCTTTTGGGGGGGGAATGGGCAAATTTTTGCAAAAAAATGGGCCGTTTATGGGAGGTTTGCAGAGTGCAAAACCTTTTTTTTTACTTATCTCTTCAAATCCTTGGTGCATCTTATACTCTGTTGCATCTTATACTTCAAAAAATACGATATGTATGTGTGTGTGTGTGTGTGTGTGTGTGTGTGTGTGTGTGTATGTATGTATGTATGTATGTATGTATGTATGTATGTAAGTAAGTATGTATAAATATACATTTGAATGCATTGGCCCCACAACTCCAACGAACTGGTTATCCTTGTTATAGTTATCCTTTAAAATGTTTGTGTGTGTGCCCAAAAAGGGGCACTTCAACTCCCCACATTTGCCTACTTCTTCCTCCTTCATCTTTTTGTCCACATTGTACAATGTAAAATAGTCCCAGAGGGGCATGGTTCTGTGGCTGCTAGCCACATCTTAGAAAGCCTTATAGTACCACAGCCCACCCCAGATAGTGGCAGCAAAATGATGCTTTGCCAATCTGCCTTCTATCCCAGTTCCCCACACCAATCTTTCTCCTTTTATGCCTTCCAACATGGCCTTGCTGTCTTTGCTGCCTCATTTATAGAACCCCTAGTGCTGATAACCCGGCATTGCCTGTGTATTTATTTAAATGGGGAAACTGTCCAGAGATTCCAGACCAAATGTAATTTCTAACATTGGTTTTTCCCTCTTACCAGAGGGAGCCCCCTTGTGGAGTACTGTGAAGCCTAACCCTAACCCTAACCCTAACCCACCAGCCCACCTATACCTGTTTTTATGGGAAAAGGCAAATTGCACACGCGCACACAGCATGCAGTGCCTGCACAAATCCCAACAATCAGCTTTTTGTCACAGGGGCGGTGGAATGCGAGTCGGGCATCTGCTTGAACAGAACGCATGTGTGCATGTGTGATCAGCAGGAATGTGCAGTCAGGGGTGGCAGGGGAGGCAGAGCCTCACCACTGTCATCATGAAAAGAAAAGAAAAATTAAAAGGGAAAAGACTGAGCTAGTTTCTGCCAGAATCACCATGGATGACTCTGCTTAGTGCTTAACTGTGTAAAAAAGCCTCTAAAAAAGTGTCCTCTATAGGGGGCGGCAGGAGAACAAGGTGCCTCATTTAGTCTTACTTTATGATCACTTGAGCAGAGCTAAGCAAAAGCTGAAAAATTCCTTATGTAGATGAGGCACGTGGTTCGTCTGCCTGTAGAGGGCATTTTTAGAGGCTTTTTAGAAGCTCTGGGAGCAGCTAGCTCAGTCTGACCTCAGAGCTCATGCCTTTTTCCTTTTACATTTTTTTTTCTTTTCATGATGGCACGCAAGAGCAGAGTTGAAATCCTCTCTGAAACAGCTGGAAAAGGTCAGTGTGTGGAGAGGGGGGAGGAATTCAAAAAGTTTGATTGCATGCAGAGCCACGTTGCCTTTTCAAACACACACACACATACACACACACACAGCTGGATAAAATTATATAATCCCAGCTTCACTGATTACAAGTTTGAAAAGGCAACGTCGCTCCACCTGCAATCAAAGGCTCGGATCGGAAGGCAGCAGGGGAATGGGGGGGTATGGCAGAGGAGTGCTTTCAAGCCATTAGAAAATATATCCAATCCAACTTCTGTGTTTGTATTTGTTTGAGATTGAGTGAATGAGAGAGGGAATTCAACTTCTCTGTGTGTGTGTGTCTGTTTGAGAGATGGAGAGGGAGGGAGGGGGGAAGGAGGGGGATGGAGAAGAAAAAGAATGAAGGAAAACTTATTTCGCAAAGGAGAAAAAATGCTGTCACTTTAAATTGGAACTGAGCATGCCTGGCTGTGGAATTCTGGGAGTTAAAGTCCACAAGTCTAAAAAAAAAATTGAAACCCCTGTGCCAGTGCCTCACCAGCCATAAACCTCACTGCACATCACTGGTGATCAGCAAACCAGTAGTGAAGGTAAGTTCAACCCACCACTGGTATAGGTCTTGTGCTAAACATCATTCCCGACTTAACACCTTCTCCAAAATTACTTTTATCTGGGATCTCTAGGATTTAAGGGAGAGAGATAGACAATTTTGTTCAGTTTAGGCCTTAGCACAATAATGTAGCATTTGGGAGAAAAGATACAGCCAAGTAAAACAGCACTGGATGTTAAGATGGAGAAGACCTCCATGGCTACCATATATTTTCCTTTGGTGACGAAATAGGCGGGAACAAAAAAACACAACCAAATGCTACAAAACACCAGTATACTAAAAGTGATGAACTTGGCTTCATTGAATGTTTCTGGCAACTTCCTTGCTAGAAAGGCCACTATGAAACTGATGATGGATAGAAATCCCAAGACAAGATAAAACAGATAGGAGAACCTGCACTGCACTCTGCTAAGATCTCCTTTGCCTCTGAGTGTTTGTCCAGATGAGGAAATGGGGGAAGCATTTCTATCCAGAAGGCACAAATGCTTACTTGAATCAAAGAGCAGGAAAAGACAATGGAGAATGGCAGTTTTTCCCCTAAACATTTCCTCATCTTAGATCCTGGCTTGGTGGCCATGAAAGCTACCACCACAGTTATAGTTTTGGCCAACGTAGAAGAAACGGCCATTGAAAAGATGATGCCAAAGATAGATTGTTGGAGGAAGCAGGTGATATGATCCACCGGTGGCCTGCGGAGCTGGTGACATAGTTGAACAGTGAGAAGGTTGAGGAGGAACATGGGCCAATCCTAGAGTCTGGAAAAGACTCAGACGAGGGCTCTGCATTGGAGGCAGAGTGGGGGGCAGAGCCATCTGGGAGTTATGTGCTGCTTGCAGAGCCTCCAAAATCTGACATCGGCAAGGCAGACGAACAGGGGGATCCTGTTTCCAGTGTGCGCATGCACAGAGCTGCCAGAAGGTAAGAACAGTTAAGATAAAAGGGGCAACTCGGGAGTAAGGCTTGGAGATGATTGGCCCCTACCATAAGACATAAAAGAGGAGCAAAGGCACTTGAGTCTTTGCAGGAAGCAATTTTGTTTGTTCTGAAACTCTGAAGCTCCTTTTTGACTCTGCTTTGTGTGTCCTGGTTCTGTGGACCAGCTGTAGTGAAAAGGGGAAAGGGGGTGGTTTTGTACATGTGCCCACCACTTGTTCAGCTTAGTTCCCAATGGGCCATGGATAGGTACTGGGCTGCAGACTGGGATTTGGGGACCCCTACTTATTAGATATTCAATGGTTATGTGCATAATGTCAGCCTGAGTTCGTAGGGTTTTTACCTTTACATCGGGATGAAGTGGCTCAGTGGCTAAGTCACAGAGCTTGTCAGTCAGAAAGGTGCACCGTTCAGCAGTTCAAATCCCTAGTGACACATAATGGAGTGAGCACCCGTTGCTTGTCCCAGCTTTTGCCAACCTAGTAATTTGAAAGCATGCAAAAACGCAAGTAGAAAAATAGGAACCACCTTTGGTTTAGGTTTATTAGGTTTTATTAACATTTGTAGGCCGCCCTTTTCCCTGAGGGGACTCAGGGCGGCTCACAGAAAACCAAGGGAGGGGGAATACAACATTAAGACGACAACATATAATAAAATCAACACCATACATTCAATATTCGGGCGGGGTAACGGTCCTTATCCCCAGGCCTGACGGGCGAGCCAGTTCTTCAAGGCTGTGCGGAAGGCTTGGACGGTGGAGAGGGTACGAATCTCCACGGGGAGCTCGTTCCAAAGGGTCGGGGCGACTGCTGAAAAGGCCCTCCTCCTTGTAGTTGCCAGCCGACACTGGCTGGCCGATGGAATGCGGAGGAGGCCCAGTCTATGCGATCTTATAGGTCGTAGGGAGGTAATCGGCAGAAGGCGGTCTCTCAAGTATCCAGATCCACTGCCATGTAGGGCTTTATGGGTGAGTAAAAGCACCTTGAAGCGCATCCGGAGATCGACAGGTAGCCAGCGCAGCTCGCGGAGGATAGGTGTTATGCGGGTGAATCGGGGTGCACCCGCGATCACTCGCGCGGCCGCGTTCTGCACTAACTGAAGTCGCCGGATGCTCCTCAAGGGCAGCCCCATGTAGAGCACATTGCAGTATTCCAGCCTAGAGAGCACAAGGGCCCGAGTGACTGTTGTGAGTGCCTCCCGGTTCAGGTAGGGTCGCAACTGGCGCACCAGGCGTACCTGGGCGAATGCCCCCCTGGTCACAGCCGCTAAATGGTGGTCGAATGACAGCTGTGGATCCAGGAGGACTCCCAGATTGCGAACCCTCTCTGAGGGGTGTAAAATTTGACCCCCCAGCCTGAGTGTTGGAATGTTGGCCAAATCTTTGGGAGGGAAACACAACAGCCACTCGGTCTTTTCTGGGTTGAGCACAAGCTTGTTAATCCTCATCCAGTCCATAACGGCCTCAAGACCCCGGCCCATCACGTCAACCGCTTCATTGATTTGGCACGGGGCGGACAGATACAATTGAGTATCGTCCGCATATTGATGGTATCTAATCCCGTGCCTGCGGATGATCTCTCCCAGCGGTTTCATGTAGATGTTGAATAGCAGGGGGGATAAGACCGAACCCTGCGGCACCCCATAATTTAGGGGCCTTGGGGACGATCTCTGCCCTCCCACTAACACCGACTGCGACCTGTCCGAGAGGTAGGAGGAGAACCACCGTAGCACGGTGCCTCCCACTCCCACCTCCCGCAGTCGTCGCAGAAGGATACCATGGTCGATGGTATCGAAAGCCGCTGAGAGGTCAAGGAGGACCAGGATGGAGGGATGTCCTTCATCTCTGGCTCTCCAAAGATCATCCATCAATGCGACCAAAGCGGTTTCTGTGCTGTAACCGGGTCTGAAGCCAGACTGGAAGGGGTCTAGATAGTTTGCTTCCTCCAAGGACCGTTGGAGCTGAAAGGCCACCACCTTCTCAACAACCTTCCCCAGAAAGGGGAGGTTGGAGACCGGGCGATAGCTGTTAAGAACAGCTGGATCCAAGGATGGTTTCTTCAGGAGGGGTCTCACCACCGCCTCTTTCAATGAGGCGGGGAAGTTCCCCTCCCGAAGGGAGGCAGTTACAACCGCCTGGATCCAGCCTCGTGTCACCTCACTGCAGTTAGCAACCAGCCATGAGGGACACGGATCCAGAACACAGGTGGAGGAACTTACAGCTCTCATGGCCTTGTCCACATCCCCGGGGATAACGTCCTGAAACTCAACCCAGAGCTGTTCTACTTGGTCCCCCTGTGCCTCGGCTGGAACTGCGGGTGTGGAGTCCAAGTCCGACCGAAACCGAGCAATTTTGTCCGCTAAGAATTGGGCATATTCTTCCGCTCTGCCCTGCAGGGGTTCCCCCGTCTCCCTTTTGTTTAATAGGGAGCGGGTTATCCTGAACAGGGCGGCTGGACGGGACTCAGCGGATGCAACCAGGGAGGCTATGTGTGATCTTTTAGCTGTCCTAAGTGCCCTAGTATATTCCCTGGTGCAGGTGGTTACCATTGCTCGGTTCGATTCGGACTTATCGGACCTCCAACGGTGCTCTAGGCATCTCCTCCGGCGCTTCATTTCCCGGAGCTCCTCGGTGAACCAAGGAGGCCTCCGGGATCCGCCGCCTCGGAGGGGCCGCAGTGGCGCAATCCGGTCGAGGGCCTCTGACGCTGCCGAGTGCCACGCAGCAGCCAGAGTCTCCACCGGACTGTGGGCGAAAGTGTCAGGAATAACCCCAAGCTCTGTCTGGAACCTTGATGGCTCCATAAGACGCCTGGGGCGGAACCACCTGGTCGGTTCCTCCTCCCTACAGTGGGGGTTTGGCCTCCGGAAGTCGAGCCTCAGCAGGCAATGGTCTGACCACGACAGGGGTATGATGTCACTCCCCCTCAGACCAAGATCATAAATCCACTGCTCCGAGAGAAATACAAGGTCAAGCATGTGTCCCGCTGTATGGGTTGGGCCTCGAATTACTTGGGTCAAGCCCATGGCTGTCATGGAAGCCATGAACTCCCTCGTCCCATCAGAGTTTTCACCGAGCGATGGCAGATTAAAGTCCCCCAGGACCATCAGCCTAGGGAACTCAATCGCCAGCTCGGCTACCGACTCGAGGAGCGAGGGGAGGGCTGCTGCAACGCTGTTGGGAGGCAGGTACGTTAGCAGCAAACCCACTTGACCCTTGAGGTCCAACTTTAGCAGCAAAGACTCACACCCGACAATCTCCGGAGCAGGGACCCTGCGAGGAACTAACGACTCCCGGATAACAGCGGCCACACCCCCACCCCTTCCCTGGGCTCTCGGCTGATGCAGCACCTGAAATCCCTCTGGGCACAGCTCTACAAGGGGGACTCCTCCCTCTGGGCCCAGCCAGGTTTCAGTAATACATGCCAGGTCTGCCCTCTCGTCTATAATTAAGTCCCGGACGAGAGGAGCTTTATGAACAACAGACCTGGCATTTAGCGACAACAGCCTGAGACCAGGGTCCTGACTACTCACGCCATCTGGTCTTGGAGTGGGACTCCCAGGGCCGGAAGGAGGGATCTCTGTAATGTAGCGAACCCTCCTTCCCCGGTAATGGCCTGCCCTGAAGTCCCCGCCGTATCTGCCCCTCCCTGTTACGACCGCAATACCCCGACCCTCTCCCGTGTCTCTAGTCCCCCCAACCACCCCTCCAGCCCCCGCAACTCCCGGCAGGTCCTCCGAATCACACATACTCATACACTCCCCCAAACAGTCCCCACGTAATCGTTAAAAACACAAAAATATACAACAATATAATCATAAAAAGTGGGACAGTCATTCATCTCATACATACCTCATGCATAGCCCGTACAAAGAGAGAAAAAAGAAGAAAGTAAAGAAAGAATAAAGGTTAAAATAGTTGCGCAATTAATTAAAAGTTTTTAGGTGCGAGTTCGGTTCGTTGCTGTCAACTGTCCATCTGTTGCCCAGACCAAAGTGTCCTTCTGGGAATAGAAACCAGTAGTGATGATGGTAATAGTCAGGGCTAAGACAAACAGGATCACAAGCCCTAGGTCTATGGGTGAGGAAAATCTGGTAGGCGAAGTCCCAAGCGGCAGGGAACCAATGTTGGTAAAATAGGCAGCGTTGATAGAGAGAGTAGTGTTGGTAACCAAGGCAGAGTTGGTAAAAGAGACAGTGCTGGAACAGGGGTCTATATTGCTGGAAGAAATAGTAACAGTACCAGCAGCAGTATTGATAAAAGGGGACAGCATTGGTGAGGGAAGTAATGTTGTTAAAAACAATGGTGTCGCTGTAAAGCCGAGTTAAGTATGGAGGGGAGGGGCATCCGGAAAAGGCTCCAGCCACGGCATGTCCAGTCAGCCGCCCGCTTTGCCTAAGCCGGACAAAGCCCCCGTTCGTATTTCCCAGCTCCAACCAATGATGATAAATCCTCAGCCCAGCCAAAGTCACCATAAAAACCCCCAGTTCTCTGAGCTGTCCGCCACTCTGTCCACCGAGTTGTTCTCCAGGCTTCAGAGCTTGTAAAGATGAAAATAGGGAAGGGGCCAAAGAACCCCTCCGTTGTTGAAGCCGCCGCGCCACGCCCTTACTTGTCTCCGCTCCCAGTGCCACCATGGAGCTGCTGCGCTTATCGCCTGGGATGCCCAGCCACCGCTGGGGCCGCCGGAGCCACCATAAAACGCTCTTCGTCGCCCCCTCCTCCACCATGACCATGCGGCCGCCGCGCCCGCCGCGGCCGCCGCGCCCGCCAGCAGGGACGCCCAGCCGCGTTGGAGAATTTAAAATCCCGGCTCGGCCGAAGGCGTCGGTTTTCCTCAGCTCGTGGCTCGTACAGGTCCTCCGAGTTTCTGGCATCCCGGAGGACCCTGGTGAGGGCGGTGAGAGGCTAATTCCACGGGCTCCTAGAGCTTTTTTCGCCAGGTCTTCTGCGACGAAGGAGCCCTGGCCGCCATTCCAATTCTCGCACATGCGCAGATCTTTGCGCAGATGCGCAGATCTTTGGTGGGAAGGTGACAGCGTTCTGTGCGCCTTCGGCATTGAGTCATGCTGGCCACATGATCACGGAGTTGTCTTTGGAAAGCACTGGCTCTTTGGTGCTGAAACAGAGATGAGCACTGCCCTCTAGAGTGGGAACGACTAGCACGTATGTGGATGGGGACCTTTACCTTTAGTAATGATGGAGATCATAACAACGATGGCAACTATGATGATGTAATAACATGCAGGCCACACCCACCCTAACACATGAAGGCAAAAAACATTGCAATACATCATGATGCAGCCCGTGACACTATCAAATTTGACACCTGTTAGGAGTATAATCTAGTGGTTGGGTTGGCAATATATAAATCAATTGTGTGTGTGTGTGTGTGTGTGTGTGTGTGTGTGTGTGTATGTGTATGTGTATATGTGTTAGAACCTCTCCATTAGATAATTAGGAAAGAAGACCACGAGACTCCGTGGGTAGAAATCAAGTGTACTTTTACTAATTATAAATGATTAAAGGCATAGCGAAGCAAAGACTGATTATTTAGACGCGAAAGTGATTGATATATAGAATAACCCATTCCCCACCCCTTGGCATCACAGTTACAGTCCAATCATAATTCTCCCAAGTGTCAGGTATGAGATAACTTCAAAAGGCATCACGAAGATGGAATGTCGGTGCCGTTAGTCCTGGCGGGAATCTCCTACGCATGCGTAGTGCGACAGGCAGCTGAGCTCCAGAACATTCCTCCAGCACAATTAGTAACCACTCCCAAATACCATGCCCTCCCTCCCCGTTTCATGGCAGCCGAAGCAACAGCAAAGCAGAGGCTGACATCCGGCCGTCCTCCGGAAAAAGGCGTTCAGGCCTGGAAAACGAGAAAACACAAACAAAAAGACGAACAACAAAACACAGAAGAGAAAAAGAGGGCGGGGGGGGAGAAAGTCAAGGCTTGTCAGGATAAGCAGAATAAAACTGTCAAAGCAGTCGGGGAGCACGGACATGGTACTTGTCCACTCACTCAGTATGAGATGGAGGAAAATTTTTCCAAGCCACTAGGTACTGTATCCGATTCCGCCGCCGTCGAGAGTCTAATATTTATCGAACCTCAAAATGTTGTTCACCATCAATCAACAGGGAGCAGGCGGTGGGTCCACAGGTGGACGTAAAGATGAAAAACGAACTGGTTTAATGAGGTTAACGTGGAAAACTGGATAAACACGGCTGAGGCTGTTAGGGACTGGATGGGGGTTAACAAGCTTGTACTCAATCCAGATAAGACTGAGTGGCTGGTGTGTACTAAGTGCCAAAGGCCAAATATGGCTCAATCGCTCACTCCACTCAGAGACGGAAGTAACTTGTGGTTGCTCAAGGGGAACCTCAGGAATAGGAACAAAATCCTGACCAGACACAAACACGAAAAGGAGTGAATCCAGTGCTGCTATGGACAGAATTATTATAAGCCACTTCAGCGTGCGGCAACAAGTCTACCCAATCATCTTGCTGATAATTGATGAAACAACGTAAATATTGTTCCAGCACAGAATTAGTCTTCTCGCAAGCCCCATTAGTCTGAGGGTGGTGGGCGGAGCTTAGGCCCTGGGCGGAGCCAATGCGCTTAAGAAACTCCTTCCAGAAAGCAGAAGTGAATTGGACCCCTCTAGTGGAAACGATGCGATCAGGCACCCCATGCAAATGGTAAATTTGAGAAATGAAGAGCTTAGCAAGTGCCTTCGCAGAAGGAATCTTGTGGCACGGAATAAAATGAACTTGTTTGGAAAATAAGTCAGTAACCACCCATATGACGGTGTGCCCCTGGCTCTTGGGAAGTTTGACAATAAAGTCCATAGAAATTTCCTTCCAAGGGGTGACAGGGCGGGCTACAGATTGGAGTAGACCTTGTGGCTTCCCTGGATGTTCGTTTAGCGGCTGCACAGACCGGACAACTTGCAACATAAAGCTCAATGTCTTTTTTCAAAGAGGGCCACCAAAACTGCCTCTTTACCAAATGCAGCATCTTCACAAATCCAAAGTGACCCGCCATCTTGGAATTGTGAGCCCGTTGGAGAACAATGAGCTGAAGAGAGGCAGGGACATAAAGTTTCACCCCAATCCACGGTAAATCGTCCCTCATCGTGCATTCACTGCAATGCTGCTGGAACCAGTCATCCTGGGGAAGGGCCTGTTTGAGGTCAGAAAGGAAATCTTGAGGCACTTCTACTTTTGAGCATGCTTGCTGCCGAGTGACAACCGGAGCAGCAAGGCTGGATGCGGGAACCACGGGTTGAACAATACTCAGCTTAGAGCAGTTGTATTGAGGGAGTCTGGACAAAGCATCAGCCATGAAATTCTTCCCGCCTGGGATGTACTTGAGTGTGAAATTGAATCGATTGAAATGCTGAGCCCAGCGCATCTGCTTAGGGGAGAGGCGCCTCGGAGTCCTCAAAGCTTCTAAGTTCGTATGGTCAGTCCACACCTCAAAGGGGTGCTTGGCACCCTCCAGAAAGTGGCGCCACGTGGCTAAAGCCCAACGCACAGCAAATGCTTCTTTCTCCCAGATTTCCCAACGCCTTTCTGTGTCCGTGAGCGGAATGCTCTCCCTGGAGGCCCTGTTCTCCCAGAATGGAATCTGCTCTGCTTTCACCCAAATAATTCCTCAGCAGTATTTAGAAAGTATAAACAGTTGGAATAATCTGAGGACCCAGATTGTTGGGGGCAATATGCTGACTCTCTGTAAACCGCTTAGAGAGGGCTGAAAGCCCTATGAAGCGGTATATAAGTCTACTGCTATTGCTTTATAAACTTGCTGAGCTGGTTGAAAAACTTAACCTCCATTTTACAGAGAGTAAAGCAAGTACCTTCATCATCTCTGGAGATACGTCAACCCTATTGTACATGGGTTCTTTACTAGTTCAGGTATTTGATGAATGCAATGAAAAGGCATGTGGGGGAAAGGTGTGGATTATGACAGACCAGGTAGATTTCTCTGAAAAGCTGATTGACAACATTCATATGTTCCAAGGAGCTCTTTCTTTCATGCTTCATTCCAGTGAGATTAAGGCATTTCGGGCATTTCTCCACCTCCTCAGACCAAAGAATAATAGAGTTGGAAGGTACTTTGGGGTCTTCGAGTCCAACCCCCTGCTTAGGCAGTAAACCCTACATCACAATATATATTTCTTTTCTTCTTTTAATATCTTTTAATATCATGTAAACAATGTAGTCGACTTGCTATTTCTTATTCATGGTTATACTGTACAACCTCAGTAATTATTTACACACACACACACACACACACACACACACACACCATTCCATCATTCAAAAGACAAAACATAAAACTCAAACTTACACTTGTTACAGCTTTTCCCTATCGGTATCCATATTTTTCATAACAATCCTATTTACCAAAAATGCTATTTCTATATCATTATCCTAAGTTATACCCTTATTTAGATACTCTCTATACATTTATACATTTACCCTTTATGCCTTCAATTTTACATTTAGTCTCAAACCAGGAATACCATTTATTCCAAATTTGATAGTATCGGTTTCTTCTCCTTCCTTCATTTCCATAGATAGTTTACCCATTTCTGCACATTCATAGATTTTCCTTCTTATGATCGGGGTCTGGGGGAGTACCTGTTTGTTTCTAGTTCTATGCTAGTACGATTCTTCTGGCAGGTAATATGTGTAATATTATGTATTGTATTTTGTTCTCCATTTTCCTATCAAAGATTCCCAGGAGAAACAATTCCTGCTTCAGCTCTATCCTTTGCTCAGTTATCTCTTCCAACAACTTCCTTATTTTACGCCAGTATTTTCCAACCTTGGGGCAAGTCCACCACATGTGGTAGAATGTTCCCTGTTTGCACTGAAACCTCCAACATTTTGGCAATCTGTTTGGAAACATCTTAGCCATTCTGGCTGGTGATAGATCCCAGTGGTAGAACATTTTGTAGAGGTTCTCCTTGTAAGCAGCTTACATTGTTAGTCTGGGAGAGACTTCTAATTCATTTCTGAATTTAATCTCCTTTACTCTTAGCTCGCCTACGGATCTTTTGCCTCTGAAAGGAGAGAAGGATCCAACCCTTCCTTCTTCCGTATGGCCCTCGGCGAAGACCACCAGGTTCAAGGCATCTTTTATCTGCTAAGGAATTTTGGATGGACCTGGGTTGGCCTCTTCGCTCAGGATAGCGATGGTGCAGAACATTTCCTGCTCTCCTTGGAAGCCCTGTTCTCCCAGAATGGAATCTGCTCCGCTTTCACTCAAATAATTCCACAGCAACATTTAGAAAATATAAACAGTTGGAATAAACTTGCTGAGCTGGTTGAAAAACTTAACCTCCATTTTACAGAGAGTAAAGCAAGTACCTTCATCATCTATGGAGATACGTCAACCCTATTGTACATGGGTTCTTTACTAGTTCAGGTATATGATGAATGCAATGAAAAGGCATGTGGGGGAAAGGTGTGGATTATGACAGACCAGGTAGATTTCTCTGAAGAGCTGATTGACAACATTCATATGTTCCAAGGAGCTCTTTCTCTCATGCTTCATTCCAATGAGATTAAGGCATTTCAGGCATTTCTCCACCTCCTCAGAACAAAGGTTAATAATCTGGAAGATTTATGGAACCAAGACCTCAAATGTCTCTTTTCAACTTCAGATCAAGTGGGAAAGAAAAAGTGTACCAGAGAGGAGAGTTTTCAGTCCATCCCTACCTCACATTTTGAAATGACCATGAGTGGGCACAGCTACAATATCTACAATGGAGTTCATGCTGTGGCCCACGCTCTGCAATCTGTAGGTTCAGCTCGAGCCAACTCTAGGACAACACGGGAAAGAAAAGGGCTTCAGGCTGGATGGCTGGATGGCTGGATGGCTGGATGGCTGGATGGCTGGATGGCTGGATGGCTGGATGGCTGGATGGCTGGATGGCTGGATGGCTGGATGGCTGGATGGCTGGATGGCTGGATGGCTGGATGGCTGGATGGCTGGATGGCTGGATGGCTGGATGGCTGGATGGCTGGATGGCTGGATGGCTGGATGGCTGGATGGCTGGATGGCTGGATGGCTGGATGGCTGGATGGCTGGATGGCTGGATGGCTGGATGGCTGGATAGACAGGCAGGCAGGCAGGCAGGCAGAAGGAAGGAAAGAAAGAAAGAAAGAAAGAAAGAAAGAAAGAAAGAAAGAAAGAAAGAAAGAAAGAAAGAAAGACCATTAGTGACAGTATAACTTATATTTCAATAGTAATTGGTGGCATGTAACAGCCTTCAGGAAGAAATATGTAACAGAAAATCTCAGTTTATCAGAATTGAAGTGGAATCTGGTTATTGGTTTTCAGACATGAATGACTGTTTCAGATGCTCAGAAGATCACTATGCAAATGAACACCACACTCGATGCATCCAAAAAGTGATAACTTTTCTCTCTTATGAAGAACCCTTAGGAATCAGCTCAGCTTCTGCTGCTCTGGTTTTCTCCCTGACTACAGTCTTTGTTTTTGGAACATTCATTAAGCACAGAGATACTCCAATTGTCAAAGCCAACAACCGTGATCTCTCTTATACTCTCCTTGTCTCCCTTCTACTCTGTTTTCTCTGCCCTTTGCTCTTTCTTGGCCAGCCAATGAGAGTCACCTGTCTTCTGCGACAGCCCACTTTTGGCATGACCTTCTCAATGGCCATTTCTTGTGTCTTGGCCAAAACCGTCACTGTAGTGGTGGCTTTCGTGGCTACTAGGCCAGGATCCAACATGAGGAAATGGGTGGGGAAAAGACTACCCAATTCTATTGTGCTCTGCTGTTTCCTCATTCAACTAATTCTTTGTGTTGGATGGATGACAATATTTCCCCCATTCCCAGATCTGGACAAACATTCATTCACCAAACGTATCATAGCTGAATGCAAAGAGGAACCCATTGTGATGTTTTTCCTTGTCTTGGGGTACATGGGGCTTCTTTCCATCATCAGCTTCATGGTGGCCTTCCTAGCCAGGAACCTTCCAGAGAGTTTCAATGAAGCCAAGTTCATCACCTTCAGCATGTTGGTGTTTTGCAACATTTGGTTAGCTTTCCTTCCAGCCTACCTGAGCACCAAAGGGAAAGACAAGCTAGCTGTGGAGATCTTCTCCATCTTGGCCTCCAGTGCTGGTTTACTCAGTTGCATCTTTGTCCCCAAATGTTATATTATTTTGTTCAAACCAGAGTTGAACAGCAAAGAACAACTGACAAAGAGAAAGAATTAGGAAACTGATATATTTTTGAATGATAATAGCTTTGCTGTCTCTCATCCTTGAGATCCTGATATATTTAAATTGCATTGTGTGTTTATATTAAAGGTGTAAGAACATTTCCACTTCTCTGATTAACTGATCATAAATTCCTTCTGTTAGACTTTGAAGAAACACAAGTTGTTGCTATGTTTGGATTGTGAGCCTGTCCGATCTGTGCTTCACTAAATGGAAATTAATTGTTGTTTGATTACAACTGATATGGTGTTGAATAGAGCATTGCTAAGACCATTAGAATAACGTACTTTTTCTCATTTTCTTTTACTGTATTTTCCTGTTGAAATGTGTTCTTTCCTTTTTTCCTTTATTTATTTATGTTTGGTAAACATGCTATCTATAATGATTAATTCATTCAATCAATCATGCATGCATGCATGTTCACATATATGTGGCTCCTGGGATTCAAATGTATTCAGCACCTGATTTTGGAAGATTGCTTTGCTTATAAATGTAGTCAATTGATTACAACAATAAAGGTTGGACACACCTTTATTGAAGGAGTTGACACACAGGATATTGAATGTACTTGCTATTATTCCCTCCTCTTATAATGTCTACAGAAATACTTGGCTGCATTGTGTTACAGGTAGTACACTATTTACCACCACTCATTTAGCAAGTGCTTGAAGGTACAACATTTTAGATTTCTTCAAATGATTTGTTGGTTTCATTCTCACTAAATTTTAGAATTATATGCAATTTGGTGGAAGGTACCTGGAGTTATCCTAAGCCAAGATTTTCAACTGAATTTAATTTATTTTAATCTAACCTAACCCTAAGCCTAAAACTTCTAATTTGCTTGGATTCATTAGTCAGAACCTTGATTAATGACAGAAGATAGGTAAACAAATTAGATCTTCTTCAGAGTTCCTAACCAAAGGACAAGGCTGAACATTTCAACAAAACACTCACAATGTGCCATGGAAGCAATCAATTTGGAGAAAACCATCAAAGAAACTCTGACATTTCAGGTTGTTCAGATTCCTGGGACTGTAGGCAGGCTGTCCTGTAACAGCTGACTAGACCTTGTCAAGTACAGTGGAGAAGGTTCCATTCCTCTCCTTAATACTGCTCACCAAAGCCTTCGTGAATGAATGTTCTTCCATGCTGGGTGACTGTCACAGACTATCAGGCATCTCAAACAGTGGTGGTATTCAGTTGGTTCAGACTGGTTCACCCAAACCGGTAGTGGCGACTTGCCGGTGGGCCCACCCACCTGCCCCAGCACAGTGCCATCCTAGATAGCCACATTTTCCAAACCGCATGTGTAGGAAGTTAAAACCTACCCCTCTACTAGAAAATGAAATATTTTAGGAAATATTAAAAGGGCAGAATATTTCCCCCTAAAAGGGAGGCAGGAACTCATCCCCCAACCTTTGTCAATAGGCCATTAAGGTCTGAGCCAGTCTATTCTACATAACAAGGATCTACCTCTTTCAGGAGGATCCAACTAGCAAACAGAAGCTCACCACATGGCACCTGGGAAGATTATGTCATCCAGCGGCTCAAACAAGCTTCGGTCTCAGGAAAGCCTACAAAATTAGCTAAGACCTCTGCTTTCTGGGAGTTTGACAGCCAATGAGATACATTTCTTACACAGGAAACAGAGAGGTGGGGCCCTCAGAAGGTATAAAACTTAGGTACTCTCAGCATCTCGACCCTTTTCTGCTCAGGAGCTCAAGCCATTTGATCCTGTTCAGGAACTCAAGCCATGTGATCGTCTCCACCATTCAACCATCTTTCCAAGCAGCCTCCATGTTTCCAGTGTTTTTCCCTGCACTTGGAACTGAATCCAGATGGACATTTCTTCCAACAGCTCAGGCGTGCAAGCTGCACGCGCGAGCTCACAATTTCAGTGTGTGACGAACCGGTGGTAAAACTATGTGAAACCCACTTCTGATCTCAAAGCAACCAACTTGTGATGGTCTTTTGCAGAGGTGGGTTGCTGTTGGTTCAGCCAAGATTGGGTGAACCTGTAGTAGCAGTGGTGAGAGGCTTCACCCACTCACCTGGACACTTCTGCACATGCCCAGAAGCATCAGGGACACCAGTGGTGGGTTTCAAAATTTTTTGGCATCTACTCTGTGGGTGTGGCCTGCTTTGTGGGAGTGGCTTGCCGGCCATGTGACTGGGTGGTAGTGGCTTGCCGGCAATGTGACCAGGTGGGAGTGACTTGCTGGCCATGTGACTGGGTGGGAGTGGCTTGCCGGCCATGTGACCAGGTGCGAGTGGCTTGCCGACCATGTGACTGGGTGGGAGTGGCTTGCTGGCCATGAGACCGAGTGGGAGTGGCTTCCCAGCCATGTGACTGGGTGGGAGTGGCCAAGATGATGTTAGCATTCTCAGTCAAGATAGAGGTATAAATTACACAGAAAAGAAAGAGGCATCCATACACCTGAATTTAACTTCAAAGCAGTGGCAACAACTTAAATTGATTAAATAATAATGTTTGTTAGGGTTATGCACTGTTTTTGAATATAGGAATGTAAAGCAGCGGCACCTTTTTCCTGGATTCATGAAATATCTACTTTAAAGAGTTGTGGGTGGGTACTATATTTACAGTCTTGTATTCTCTTCAGTACTTTGTTTGGAACAGAATTCAAAGTACCATGCAGTCCTAGCATTTGTACTAAAGCTAGGCCCATTATTTTACAGGGCTCTGAGCACTCCTCCAGATCTGGTCAATGAAGCAGATGTTCCAAAGTACTCCCACAACTTTCCAATGCTTTGAAATCCCATCAAATGGTTTATACAAGCCTATTTCATACTTTCTTCTATATGGCTATCGGGGTGGTTTTGCATATAGTTCACAGGTCCTCTATTTTCCAACTACTTAGAGGGTCAAGAACTGCCTTTCCTAGATTGCAGCTTTAACTTCCTTGAATGTTAACACACCTTCAGGCCATTCAAATATAGACTAGCTCTGATCCTGGAACCATATCACATGCTTTATATATTAATATCATATTCAGTGTAATCATTATTGCTAAAAAACAGGCAGCAGTCAGAGTAGTTTGCAACAAAACATGGGCAAGAAACAAGAAGTTGATTCACCACCACCACCCCTATTTTAGCTTATTTCTGTCTTATCTAATATTTTCCTGCAATTCTTTCATAATCCAGACTACTAAAAAGATTTCTATATAATGATACTTTTAAAATAAGTTTGATGTCCAACAGGTTTCCTACTTATTAATATGAACAGGTTCTGGCCTGCTTAAAAAAATAAATTCATAAATATATCCCCAATAAAAAAAGAATAGTATGCTGGAGTACTGAAAAACTCAGCCAAATGAGAAAATCCAAAGAAAAAAAATATTGGAGTTCCTGTTAAGAAGTAACAATTTATATATAGTATGCACAATTCTTTTAGTTAAATTATTACTGAACAATTTATAATAGTTGCATCAAAGTATTATTCTAAGATATTTGCCACTACTACCCAACTCCCTAGATATTCACTATTGTCTCCCCCCCTCCAAAGATTTAAGGACATTTGAAACAGTTTTGATGAAAGTTGCATGATATGAAACTTCTCTCCTTTGAAATAATGTTTGGTTTTAATTCTCCAATAAATCAAATGGAATGTTTCACACTTCCTTGTTACACAGTATTTGTTTTAGCTTTCCATAGCTTTCCCCAAAACCAACCAAGGAAGATAAAATCACAAAAATCTAATACTGTTGTGCACAGCTTTGCACTAAATTATCTGTATGGTAAGCCAAAAATAGTTTAAGATTATAATTAGCCCATCTGTTCCACCCATTAACATGCAAATACATTTTTCTTGTTCAGAGACTGTATGAGAGATTTCTCAGTCCTTGCAAAATATCACACGCACATAAAGGGAACAGCAAGTTCTCTGTGAATGGGGGGAGTTTGGCTTCTCTCTGCCATTTAAAGGCAGTAGCAGGGAGAATCCCAACTTTTTTCCTCTCCTTCCATTCACAGAGGGGCTGCAGCTCCCTTTATGCTCCCCCTGGCCTCCTCCCTCCCGGGGGACCCACCTGAAAGTGACAAGCAGGCTGCTACAGCTTCACTGAGAAGACATTTCTGAGAAGAGAAATTTCTCCGGTCCGGTTGCACCCAAGCTGGTGGAGCATCCATGCGATCCGAGCAACTACGTGGCTCACCTGCACTGGCTGTCTTCTTGGTGACGGGAAGGTGGTTGCGGGCACTCCACCAGCTTCAGTGCAGCGGACCAGAGAGGTTTGCACGGCACTGGCAGGCAGGTTCTAGGACGCCTGCTCGCCAGTAAGGGACCTCCACGCACAGCGCTTTTCTGAGCACAGGGAAACAGATGGAGCAAACTACTGTCTGTCTCCCCGTGCTCAGAAAAGCAATTCTGTTTAAGTCCTTTGCTGGCAGGCAGGTTCTAGGATGTCTGCCCACCAGTGAGGGACCTCCATGCACAGTGCTTTTCTGAGCACGGGGAGACGGATGGGGCAAACTACTGTCTGTCTCCCCATGCTCAGAAAAGCGATTCTGTTTAAGTCCTTTGCTGGCAGGCAGGTTCTAGGATGTCTGCCCACCAGTAAGGGACCTCCACGCACAGTGCTTTTCTGAGCACGGGGAGACGGATGGGGCAGGAGTTCAAGAACTTACTTCCAGGTCCACCGGTGGAACCTCCTCTCACCGGATTGATAACTTTCACCATCCGGTTCTCCCGATCTGGTGAGAACCGACAGAAACCCACTATTGACACACACGCACAAATGCACATGTGTTCACAAGTGAACCGGTAGGAAAAATAATAGAAACCCACCACTGGTCCTTTAGTTAGTCCTGATGGTGGAGAGAGACCCAAAATCATCTTCTTTTATAGGTTGGGTCCAATCTGTTGACCACTCATTTAAACTTGCTCAAATTAATGGTTGCTATAAGTGATACCATATTGTGAGAAGCAGAAAGCTGAAAGTGGCAGAGAAAAACTCCGGAGAAAGTGGTGTGCACACACAAAAGTATGCTGTAATCACCTGACATAACAGGCAAGAGCAATGCGTCCTGTTTAAGAGCTAACCAGAATAAAGAAAATGACACCTGAGATGATGTGTGTTGGAACATCACTGACATAGCAATAGGAAAAGCTATTATAGCTATATACCCCTCCCTAGTGTGTTACATTACTCTGAGGGTGGTTTACAGTGTCAGCACTTTGCCCCCAACAATCTGGGTCTTCATTTTACCTTGGAAGAATGGAAAGCTGGGTCAACCAGGATCAAACTTCTGACTGTGAGCATAGTTAGCCTAGAATTCTGCATTCTAAGCATTGCATTGCCAAGCAATGGTTGAACATGAAGGTTAACCCAGGAGTCAGCAACCTGTGGCTCTGGAGCTGCATGTGGCTCTTTCATCCCTCTGCTGCAGCTCCCTGTCATCAGTTGGTGTTATAATTGGTAGGGCCAAAGTCCTCTTTTCTGATGAGAGCAACAGTTGCATCTCATTTGGAAACCAAGGACCCAGAGTATGGAGGAAGAATCAAGAGACCAATCAAGCACAGTAATCCCATGGCCATTGAACAAGGTTTTGGTGCTTTTGGCAAAAGTTGCTCTCATCAGAAAAGAGGACTTTGGACCACTGAACAACAGGACTTTGGACCACTGTGCTTCATTAAGACCAGGATCAACACAGCCGTCTACCAGGAGATTTTGGAGCACTTCATGCTTCCTTCCGCAGACAAACTTTATGGGGATGCTGACTTCATTTTCCAGCTGCCCACACTGCCAAAAGCACCAAAACCTGGTTCAATGACTATGGGATTACTGTGCTTGATTGGCCAGCAAACTCGCCTGACCTGAACCCCATAGAGAATATATGGGGCATTGCCAAGAGAAAGATGAGAGAAATGAGACCGAACAATGCAGTAGAGCTAAAGGCTGCAATTGAAGCATCCTGGTCTTCCATAACACCTCAGCAGTGCCACAGGCTGATAGCTTCCATGCCAAGCCGCATTGAGCCAGTAATTGCTGCAAAAGGGGCACACTTGTTAGTTCAACATGCATGCTCCCTTCTAAACTTGAAGGAAGGTAAAAAATACAATTATTATCAAAACAATTATTTAAGATTCCAAAGAATTATTGTCTGAATTATCTCTCTCTGGATTTAGTCAAATCAATTTTGCTTCAGTCAATGTAGTGCTCAACTATCTCCCAGGAGAAAATATGTCTGAGCATGTCTATTTATGCCTCTGATATTCAAAACTGAGAGGAGGGACCCGAAATAAGTGACTTTCTGAACGGTGAATCTGTCAAATCCACTCTTTTTTTAATCTACTAATATCCATCTGAATTTAGATGTCAGCAGAGTCAACTGATACACATCGACTTACATTGATCTCCTTGTTAAGGGTGAAGCGGTAACCAGACTATTTTTTCCCCTCAAAAATGATAATGGTCCCAATCAGGGGCTGATGAAAATGGCAGTGGATATGAACTAGACTGTATGGATGAAGAAAGCTGAGATTTTCTGTCAGACGGTGAAACAATCTATGGTTTTGGCTCTGATCCTTAACTTAGTGGGAGATAGGGCCAGTCTGAAATGCCACCAGAGTGATCTTATCCCCATTCCTCATGAGTGGTACCACCCAGCTGACCTCCTCATTGGTGGGATGACCTCTCAGTTTATTTATGCATTCAGAGAAGATCTGTTTGAGGAAATGCCTTCACAGGTCTCAGCTGAGTTTTCTGAGTAAGTGTTTTTTTAATCTATGGAGATTCTCAGAAATCCTGGTCATAGTTGTCTTGAAAGTGTAATTTCTTTCAAAAGGCAAATGGATTGGGTTTTTTTTTCCCATTTGAGGAAGAAGATGGAAGACCATCAGTGAGGGCTTTCAAAAAGAGACGGGACAATTATATGTCAGAAATGATATAGGATCTTCCAAAGGTGCTTTTTTTTTTTCAAAAGACAACTGGACTTTCTGCTCTTTCTTGTAAGATGATTTGCTTCTCATCCAAGAAGCTTCCTCAGCTCTGAAGAAAGTTCTTGGATGAGAAGTGAAACATCTTCAAAGAAGAAAAACCAGGATAGGGTCATAGGGTCTCCTGCCCAAGCAGGAGGTTGGAGTAGAAGACCTACAAGGTCCCTTCCAACTCCATTATTCTATGTTCTAAGATGTTTTGCTTCTTATGCAAGAAGTTTCATCAGTTATAATGTTATAGGTTATATAACAGTTATAATGTTATACATTACACATAATGTTCATTAGTTATCATTATAACCAAAAAAGCTTCTTGGAGAAGAATCTCAAAGGTGCTTTTTCAAAATGCAATTGGACAACTATGTCAACTATGATCTCGATGACTGAGAATCTCCACTGATGTCTTGGATAAGGATGACTCAAATAAAGAACAATTCAGTTGCCTTTTGTAACAAAAATATACTTTTGAGAGAGAGAGAGAGCGGGAGAGGGAGAGGGAGAGAGGGAGAGAGAGAGGGAGGGAGGGAGGGAGAGAGAGAGAGAGAGAGAGAGAGAGAGAGAGAGAGAGAGAGAGAGAGAGAGAGAGAGAGAGAGAGAGAGAGAGAGAGATGGTCACTACACCTGCAAATATTAGCCAGACTGCCAAGAAAAGTGGAACTGAGTTGCTTTGTCTGTGAGAGAGAACATTTCATAGATTTGTATCACTATAATAGTTTTCTCAGTGTTAACCATAGTGTTAAATACTCAATGCATTGGCCCATCCTTCTTTTTATTTTGAAACATTGGCTGAAGATTCTAGAGAAAAGTAAACGAAACAACACAAATCAGCCAGTCTCTGTTTTTATGATGTGAAAACAGTCATGATATCTAGTTTGTAAAATAAAAAAGAAACAAAACATGACTCTATTAAAGATATCATTTTTTTCCTGGCATATTTTATAGCCAGTTGACGTGAGCTGTGGTTTTTTCCCATTCCTTTATAATAATGCAATGACCTTGACATCAGCTAAATTTTTCTATGGGTATGGAACTTTCTATTCAATGTTTCCTTGTCTTCTCACGAAAATTACATTTTCGTCCTTGTAGCTCCTGCGCTAAATCCCTTCTTCATTTTTTTCTTTAATAACTTCTATAAACTTTTAAATTTATTAATTGATTCAATATGTGCCACAACCCCTCTTACCAATTCTAAATGGTGAACAATGCTTTTCTTTTTTAAAAATACAATTAGGATTAAAAATTCAATTCAATTAAAAACAAAAATTTCTTATTTCTTTTAAAAAATATTTCTTATTTCTCAAAAATTTTAATTGGATTTAACTGATTTTGGTCTCTCCAGTTTTTTTTAAATTGCAAACCACATCTTGAAAACTAGGAAACTTACATAATTTAGTTTAGAAAAGAACCTCAAGTAAAAGAGAGTTTTTGCAAACAAGATGCAAAATCTCTCTTTTATTTGCCAACTCTTGTTTGCAAAATCTCTCTTTTATTTGATGTTTTTTTCTAAACTAAATTATGGCTAAGGAGGTTTTGTAGCTTTGTAAACATTGGAAGCTTGATTTCTGCATGTTTGGAAAAGAATGAACTTCTCTTTTCAGTATGGTTACCAAGTTCTACCAGCATGCCCTTGCTTTGGCCTTTGCTGTGAAGGAGATCAATGAGGATCTCCAGATCTTGCCTAACGTTACTCTTGGATTCCACATCTACGACAGCTGCTATGATGCAAAGATGACTTATCGGACCACTTTGGACCTGCTCTTCAAATCAAATAGCCTTCTTCTCAACTACAAATGTACCAGACAGAAGAACCTGATAGCCATCCTTGGAGGCCTTGGTTCTGATATCTCTTTTTACATGGCAGATATTCTTGGTCTCTTCAAAATTCCACAGGTAGGGAGTTTTGCATTATAAAATGTGGAAATGACACACACACACACACACACACACACACACACATTACTAGTCTCCCTTTATTTATTTATCAGCACAAATACAACAAATGTAACAAAAAGGCAACAGTAAAAATATTGGGTTTCTGTCTGGAGGGTCTCTTGTGACGAGCCAAAGGACAGAGAATGGAAGTATATTTGGGCATACCGGGGGTTGTAACTCATATATACATATATATATTCTCACGTAGAACTCCTGGTGATTCCAAAAGGAGGAAAAGCTAATTGACCAAAAAAAATAAGAATAAAAAAAAATAAAGGTAAGGTTCTACATTTAGGCACACTTCAAATATTGCATCCAGTTTTGGTTGCCACGATGTAAGAAAGAGTATAGAGAAGAGCAACAAAGATGATTAGGGGACTGGAGACTAAAACATATGAAGAACGGTTGCAAGAACTGGGTATGTGTAGTTTAATGAAAATAAGGACTAGGGGAGACATGATAGCAGTGTTCCAATATCTCAGGGGTTGCCACAAAGAAGAGGGAGTCAAACTATTCTCCAAAACACCTGAGGGCAGGACAAGAAGCAATGGGTGGAAACTAAACAAGGAGAGAAGCAGACAGAACAATTAATCAGTAGAACAACTTGCCTACAGAAGTTGTGAATGCTCCAACACTGGAAATCTTTAAGAAGATGTTGGATAGCCATTTGTCTGAAGTGATGTAGGGTTTCCTGCCTAAGCAGGTTGTTGGATTAGAAGACATTCAAGGTCCCTTCCAACTCTGTTATTCTATTCTATTCTATTCTATTCTATTCTATTCTATTCTATTCTATTCTATTCTATTCTATTCTATTCTATTCTATTCTATTCTATTCTATTCTATTCTATTCTATTCTATTCTATTCTATTCTATTCTATTCTATTCTATTCTATTCTATTCTATTCTATTCTATTCTATTCTTGCTGAAAATGCCACAGGTGCATGCATGAACACTTTAGAAACAGTTTCCAAAATAATGCATGCTTCACCATGCCTTGACGGAGTCCTTCAGGATTGGGCGGCATACAAGTCCATTAAACCTTAATCTTAACCTTGACAAACCAGCACATGGTTTTCTATGCACAAACAGATTGTTTCAAAAATGGTAGCACAATCAGACATACAGAGATGAAGATGGCCCCTGGTTTCAAAAATTATAATTATATTCATAGCTCACCTATGGCGCATTGGTCCCTGGGAAGACTGATTCCACTCTGGTCCCTTCCTTCTATTCTATGGTCTCAAACGAAGCCCAGCAATACTTGGGGATTCTGAAATTGCTTCAGCATTTTGGATGGACCTGGATAGGGATGTTCATCCATGACAATGACAACGGGCAGAAGTTTCTGAAGACTATGGAAGCTTTGCTTTTCCAGAATGGAATCTGCACGGCTTACAGGCAAAAAATCCCACAGCGCATCCATTTGGATAACTTTGAAGAGATGGTTGAAATAACCGCATATATCGATGTCCCTTTAATGGACCGCAAAACCATGGTGTTTCTCCTCTATGGAGAATCAGTGACCCTGGCACAGCTAAGAACCATTCTGTTCATGCAAGACCCCGGGAATAAATTAAAAGATTCATTTATGAAAGTATGGGTCATGACAAGTGGGATTGATTTCACACTACCCTTCTTGCAAAGGAGTTGGGACTTGGACTTTTTCCAGGGTGCCATTTCCTTTATGTTTCACTCAAGAGAACTTCCGGGGTTCAGAGAGTTTCTTGAGGGCATAAAACCATCCAAAACTAAAGATCAGAGCTTCCTTAAAGAGTTTTGGGAGCGAGCATTTGACTGTAGTTTTCCAGTTCCTGGTAAGGAAATAGAGAAGAATGAAATGTGTACCGGGAAAGAGAGATTACAAGATCTCCCTAGGCCTTTGTTTGAGATGGGAACCACGGCCCATAGCTACAGTATCTATAATGGGGTTCATGCAGCAGCACATGCTTTGAATACCATGTTGTCATCTCAGTCCCGTCAGAGAATCTTCAGGAAGGTTAAAACAGATGAACTTTTTGAGCTGCAACCTTGGCAGGTAATTGTGAAAAAAAGCAGAGCACTTTGATGTCCATTATCACATTGTGTTTTCTCTTCAGACCTCTCTATGACTAAAATTCAGTTTTCTCATAAGCACTTGTGACTGCATATGGCTTCCTGTATCTGGACTGTGAAAATAATTGTATCTTAATGGATTTAACAGATTAACAGAGTTGGAAGAGACCTTATAAATCATCCAGTCCAACACACACACACAGACAAACACACACTCACACCCCTGCTCAAGCCGAGCAGAGAGAGCCGAGGTGGCGCAGTGGTTAAATGCAGTACTGCAGGCTACTTCAGACAAATGGCTATCCAATCTCTTCTTTAAAACCTCCAGTGTTGGAGCATTCATAACTTCTGGAGACAAGTTGTTCTACTGATTAATTGTTCTAACTATCAAGAAATTTCTCATTAGTTCTAGGTTATTTCTCTCCTTGATCAGTTTCCATTCATTGCTTCTTGTCCTGCCCTCAGGTGCTATGGAGAACAGGTTGACCCCCTCTTCTTTGTGGAAGACCTTGAGATATTGGACTACTATCCTGTCAGGCCATATAAAGTGGTATTAACCACATGATCTTGATTCTATCCCTCTATTTATGCAGTCCAGTGCTGTCTTATTTTCTCATTTTTTTTATATTGCACCATCTTTGTGATTGTGTTTACTTGGATTTGAAGCTTTAGATAGAATGAGAAATTAGGAATTTTTTTTTAAAAAAAGAAGAGACTGGACAGCCATTTGTCTGAAATAGTATAGGGTCTGAGCAGGGTGTTGGACTAGAAAACCTCCAAGGTTTCTTCCAGCTCTATCCTGAATTAAAATTGAAATCCTACCGGCTGAACTATGAAACAATGAAAGAAATTGCACATTGTACTTAGCCATTTCATAGGAAGTAGGGAACATGACCAAGACTCATTCCATATTGGGCTCCACCCCTTAAAAAGCTAAAATGATTCTTTTCACAACTTTTTGGAAGTTTGGCTCCATTAGAGGTAAGAGAAAGAGAAGAAATTAGCCTGAGGCTCATTTGAAGTTTATGAGGTCATAATATTTCTTAATCAGAATCAATGCCTGGAATTAAGGAAGTAGACCCAGGTCACCACAACTGTGAGCAGAAATGACATCTAATGAATATTCATCCCTTTTGTTTTCTTTCTTCTAAATGTTGTGTTTCCTTTTTCTCCTCTTGGCTTTCCATTAGCTCCATCCCTATCTTCAAAGGGTTTCCTTCAACAATTCGGCTGGTGACACAGTGTCCTTTAATGATCAAAAGGAGATGAGAAGTGGATTTGACATTGTGCACATGGTCGTTTTTCCAAACAGGTCCTTTGAGAGGTTGAAAATTGGATGGATTCACCCATATGGACCCCAAGAAGATGAATTTGTCATCTGTGATGACATGATTTTGTGGCACAGAGCTTTCAATCAGGTGTGTATTCTTGTGGATTCTTGAGTGGGTAACCCATGTTCCCCCGATGGGTCACTGACATTTATTTCCCATCAAATCAGGTCTGGATTTAGCACAGATAACATTGCCATGTTTGAAGGATCTTAGGCTAGTGAGATCCTTCACTTCTCCATATCATTCCACTTGCTTCCTTCTCTGGACTTTCCCTTTCCCCAGTTCCCAATTTTGGTTTCTCAGTGGCATAGGACTGTTATTATCTTTACTACAGAACCTGGACAGTCAGACCAAATATGCCATAAGGCTGAACATCAGTCACTCTTATTTTCTTTCCAGTGAAATCTCAACCTTTCTGTTTTTATTAGCATCTGCAGAATCCTCTCTAAGTTTAAGTTTACTTTGTTGTAACTGCATCTCATACAACAAAACTAAATGCCACTTCAATTCTAACGGAAAATCTAAAGAAGCTTCTTGGACGAGAAGCAAAATGTCTTCAAAGGAAAGCAAAGTCCAGTTGCTGCCAGGTTTCCAAGTAACAGCCCAAATGAAATCAAAACTCCATTTCCAGAGGCCTCCTCAAAGTGTAGATTTATTAGGCATGTCACCCTGGCACAGCTGGTGAAAAGCCAACTCTGAATTTCCCCAGGTTTTTCCCATCCAGTTCAAAGTTCTTCCTCCCATCACACACAAATATCACATGTGCCAATCAGGACTCTCTCCCCATCCTGGAAGTCTCCCATCCATGCTGCTCCAGGTGCTGGTGAGAGTGTCCTTGGTTCCCAGAAGAAAGAGTGTTATTTTGGCTATATATTCCCCCAACTATCTCTACTTCCACTTCCTTTTCCAACAACTCCATCCAGTCTCACTGTGGCAACCCTGAAGACATTTCAAGATGGTTCCAGGGTTGACAATTGCCTTATCGACAAGCCCATTTGGGACAAATAATTAAGTTATTAAAGAAACAAAGGAAAAAATGTCATCTAAACTAGTGAAAAGAGGTTAAGCTAGAGCAGATGGAAACCCCCCCGCCTCTTATCAAATTCTGATAAATATGAACCAGTTGCCAAAGATCTGAAGTTTGATCACATGACTGCAGGGATATGCAAAGGTTGTTAAGTGTGAAAAACAGCCACAACTCACTTTTTAAAATCACGTTAATCCTGTAAACTCTGAATGGTCACTGTTGTAAGTCGAAGATCACTTGTATAGAGAGATACCGGGATGTATCATTCTCATTCCAGTTTTTTTTTCCTACTCATATTAGGTCTGTCCCCTTTCTGTATGTAATGAACAATGCCATCCTGGAAAACAAAAGAAAAAGAAGGAAGGGGAAAAATTTTGTTGCTATGACTGCGTTCCTTGCCCAGAAGGAGAGATTTCAAACAAAACAGGTACCTTATCCATTGCTACAACAGTCTCTTGTTTCTCACTTTACAGCAATAATGTAAGCTGCTGTGTCAGTTAGCTAACCATAACTCAGAAACAGACATTTCTCGACTACATAGCTAGCATGATATCAAGGAATTCTGTGACTTTCCCATCAAAGTGGCACTTATTATCTACTCACATTTGCATGCTTTCAAACTGCTAGTTTAGCAGAAGATGGGGCAAGGACAGGAGCTCACCCCATCACATGGCCTCGCTCCTCATCCAAGATGTTTCCCTTTTCATCCAAAGTTGAAGAAGAGCTGAAGAAGCTTCTTGGATGAGAAGCAAAGCCTCTTCCAAGAAAAAAACAGAAAGTCCAGTTGCCTCTTCTACTTATATGAAATCCAAAGCAGTACATGTTATGTTTGGTGCCACTGAGTGAAGGTCACCTAGCTGAATTTCTGTCTAAAATGGGAGTAGAGCTCACCATCTTCTGGTTTCTTGCCATATCCCATAATCATGAGGTCAAATTGACATACATACATATATCTTCTTTCCTGTCCTGTCTATAATCCTGGTACTTTGGCCCAAATCCAGCAGGAGCTTAACCATTGGTCCACTGGAGGGCAGATATCACAGCTGACTTTCCAGAGGAAGCTGCAAATTGACATCACAAAAAATTGCTGCTAAAGGAAGCCACACTCACTCTCATTAATAGGCCAGATGGTCCAGAGTTATGTTTGAGCATGCGCGCGCGCGCGCGCGCGCGCGCGCGCACACACACACACACACACACACACACACACACACACACACACACACCATGGGTGTCTCTCCCCTCCTAGTATTTGTTTCCAGAGGGTAAGTCATCTGTGTACCAAGTTTGGTTTAAATGACTCAAGGTGCTCCAGAGTTACGCTGGAACATGCATACACATACACACACTCTGTATAAATACAAATTAACCTGAAATCTTTCTTTTTTCTTTCCTTCCTTTCTGTCTTAAAGATATGGAAAAATGCTTCAAATGTCCAGAAGACCAATACCCAACCAAAGGAAAAGATGACTGTATCCACAAAACTGTAACATACCTTTCTTACAAGGAAATTCTAGGGATTACTTTAGCCTCCATTTCTATTTCATTGTCTTTGATCACTGCTCATATATTATGCATATTTCTTAAGCACAGAGATACCCCTCTGGTCAAAGCTAATAATCGGGACCTCACCTACATTCTCCTTATCTCCCTCTACTTCTGCTTCCTGTGTCCTCTCTTGTTCATTGGTCAACCCAGTGAAGTCACTTGCCTTCTCCGACAACCAATCTTTGGCATCAACTTCTCTGTGGCTCTTTCTTGTATCTTGGCCAAAACCCTCACTGTGGTTGTGGCCTTCATGGCTACCAGGCCAGGCTCCAACATGAAGAAGTGGGTGGGAAAAAGGATGGCAACCTCCATTGTCCTTTTCTTCTCGCTCATCCAAGTTGGACTTTGTACCATCTGGCTAGGAACTTTCCCCCCATTCCCACAGTTGAACATGCATTCTGTGACTGAGGCCATCATCAATGAATGTAATGAAGGCTCTCCGATGATGTTCTCCTGTGTCCTAGGTTACATGGGCTTCTTGTCCCTTGCCAGCTTCTTTGTGGCCTTCTGTGCTCGCAGATTACCAGACAGCTTCAATGAAGCCAAATTCATTACCTTTAGCATGCTGGTATTTTGCAGTGTTTGGGTGCTATTTGTTCCTACTTACCTGAGCTCCACTGGAAAAGCCTTGTTGGCTGTGGAGATCTTCTCCATCTTAGCTTCCAGTGCTGGATTATTGGGATGTATCTTTTTCCCTAAATGCTACATCATTCTGCTGAGACCTGAGCTGAACACCAAGGATCAGCTAATAAGAAGAAAGGATTAAAGTAACATTGCCCAACACGAGGAAATTCCAAGTTTATGAACTGCTGGAATAATCATTAATAGTAACGATAGTTGCAGAATTCTGGAAGCTGTACTCCATCTTTCTAGGAGTTGAGAAACACTGCATGAATGGGTTTTCTTGTTTTATCTGTTGTTACTACATTCAAATTGTATGTATACAATTTTGGGATTAAAACATTTATTGTATGATCACATTAAAAGCAACTGTGTCCTCTTTGCTGATGACGCAAAATTATTTTGTTTTTTTATTTTTTATTGAAAAGTTTTAATAAATTTTATAAATGTTTACCCTTCCCTCCCCCCACACCAACCCTCCCCCCTCCAACCCTCCCTCCCCCAAACTTCCCAGAGCAACATACAGGGTACAAACATTTAACAATCATACACTAACATAAGCTAACTAACTCTAGCATCCTACCTCCCTCTTGTACTTTAACTCCCCTTTTATTAAACTAAATTTAGATCAATTTTAACATTCCTTGTTCATTCATAAGCTAATTAAATTTCTTAGTCCGATATTTATGTTGAATGTAATCAATCCATCTCCTCCATTCCAAATGATATTTCTCATCTGAATGGTTCTTCAAATATGCTGAGATTTTGGCCATCTCTGCTAAATTTACTACTTTTAACGTCCATTCTTGGATAGTAGGCAATTCTTCCTTCTTCAAATACTGCACCACCAACAATCTTGATACCGTTATTAAGTTCAGAATCAAATTAATCTCTATAACTGTACGGTCTGTAATTATACCTAGCAAGAACAACTGAAGAGTAAACTTTATCCTCTTTTTAAGAATATTTTGAATAATCCACCATATTTTTATCCAAAATGCTTCAACTTTTTTACAAGTCCACCATACATGATAATACGTAGCGTGATGACGTAAAATTATTTAATGCCACCAACAATACTGCTACCCTACAATGCAACCTAGACTATGCATCAGAATGGTCATGTAATTGGCAACTCCACATTTCAACAAACAAATGTGCTGTCCTACACATTGGCCAAAAAAATCAGAATACCAAATACAAGTTAGGTGGAAACTATCTTGTAGCTGACCCTCACTCTGTCAATGACTTAGTACTTATCTCTAATGATCCAAGCCCCAGAGCTCACTCTAACGACATTGCTAAAAAGGCATTAAGAGTTGTTAATCTTATTTGCAAAGCTTCTTCTCCAGTAACATTGTATGGTTAGCTAGGGCCTACAAAACCTTTGCCACATCAATTCTCAAATGCCACTCATCTGCCTGGAACCCACACTTTATATCAAACATTAATACTAGACTTATAGATTGCTTTACAGTGCTTTTTCAGCCCTCTCTAAGTGGTTTACAGAGTCAGCATATTTTGGAACCCCATTTTACCCACCTCAGAAGGATGGAAGGCTGAGTCAACCTTGAGCCTGATGAGATTCGAACTACCAAATTGCATTACTGCACACTAACCATTGCACCACCGCTGCTGTGGGAAATGCTGGGAATCATGCTTACCAGCTGGAGATCTCCCTCCTCCACAAGCAAACAATATGAGTGTCGGGCCTGCAGCCATATTTTCTTTTGGATCTTTGGCCTGCCACACTTTCTATTATTCTGCTATACCTTTTCTATTGTGGGAAAATGGTAGAGGGGAATTGTACAGAGTTACATATTATATAGCCGTAACAAAATTATTTCTAGAAAGCCAAGGTCATCCTTTGTCTCTGCATCTCTGCAACTGACCGGAATTGGATGGGTGGAACTGCCAGCGTGGTAGTGGGAGATTGGACCATGGGATGGACGTGGGTGTGTGGATGCAAGATATGGAACTTTCAGCTGGGTGAGGAAAACCGGGAAGCTTTCAGATTCGGGTTTTCCCAGATGTGCCAACATGGCTCTCTTAATAAATTGGAACTTTGACCAATACTTTGCCTTGGACTCTGATTTATTTCTGGATGCTATTTGGAATGCTGACATTGAGAACTTTCCATAACTCTCCATGACTGACTGGTGGGTGGTTTTCACAAGGTGATGAGTGTGTGCTTGCGTGGGGGTGGGGTTTAGCCTTAATATCACATACAGTATAAAAGTTGGTGGGGAAGCACCAGATTTTACTCTGACAATTTATTCATTGCCTTAGTGCTTTGTTGGTCAGTTCGTGCCGGAGGAGATAAACTGCATTTCAAACCATATCTGTTTTTGGCTGTTTTCATTAACCCTTCAGAACTTGACACTGTGGCTTATAAAGAATTAGTACAAGCTTAAGCTCTGTACAAGATTCTAAACCAGAGTTCCCCAGAGTTTCTGGCCCTGCAGACTGGCTTTGGGGCAGAGGGGATGGCTCTGTACGAGCAGCTGGCAAGTACGTGCACACTCAGCTCCATTTGCATGAGTGGCATGCACGGAGGACTGCCACTCACTTAAATGGAGCACCCATGAGTGAGTTTGCCTAGTGCTCGTGCAAGTGAGGATGTGAGTGTGCATGCATCAGTGGTGGGATTCAGCCGGTTCGCAGCTATTCAGGAGAATCGGTTGTTGGAAGAAATCTCCTTTTGATTCCCCCCCCCCCACTTTACAGGGCTAATCTTGTAAGGAAGGCAGGAAGGAAACATTCTGGTGTTGTTTCTAGCCTAATCTTTATTGACCTGCTTACAGAAACTGCCTCTCCAGTTAACCTTTATTACATTGTAACAGTTAAGACAAAGCGCCCGTTGACCTGAGTGATGTTGAGTTGGCCATGCCCACCCAGTCACATGACCACCGAGCACCACCTACCTAGGTGGTCATTAGGGCAGAATCCCACCATTGGCATGCATGCACTTCCTGGCCATTTCTGTGGCCTGGCTGCAAATCTCTCATGGACCACCAGTGGCCCATGGTGCCCAGGTTGGGGACCCCTGATCTAAACTACTAACAGTCCAAGGAATCTAATTTTTTTTGCTACCGTTTCTGTGGGCGTGGCTTGGTGAGGGTCATGTGACTGGGTGGGCGTGGCTATGTAGTCATGCAACTGGAGGATCAAAGGACAGAAATTCACTTTAACAATGTCCTGCTGGAGCAGGGTTGGACTAGATGACCTCCAGGTCCCTTCCAGCCCTGGACTATCCCCTGAAGCTGTGTCTAGTGCCAGGTTTGTAGTCCTTCCTCCCCCTCCATTTTCCTCCCTCCATCCCTCCTCCTCCTCCTCTTCCTCCTCCTCCTCCTTTCTCTGTCTCTCTCTCTATGTCTCTCTCTCTCTGTCTCTCTCTGTATCTCTGTCACTCTGTCTCTGTCTCTCTGTCTCTCTGTCTCTCTCTTTCTTCTTTCTTCTCAGTACCCTCCACCCCCCAATTTTGGCCTAGCAGGCCTCAAGGAAGCATGCTGGAAGCAAAAATGGACCCCTCCCCCTGCATTTCTTGAGAACCTGTAGTAAAAAAAATATTCCAATAATCAGTTGTGGAACAGGCGATCATCGGAGCTTTTTAAAGTATTTTTTACTACCGGTTCTGGGAACCAGTGGCATTTTCCCCCCCAGAACTGGTAGCATTTCACTCTCGTACAAAGGGATTCAGGACTGATGATGTGTTTGACCCTCCTTCAGGGTCAGCCTGGTCTTCTCCTACAGATGTATTGTTCTTGTTGTGTTCATTTGCCATTGTTCATTTCATTGTTTGATTATCTTACTTCAGTTTTATTTGTACCCCTTTCCTTTTCATTATTGTAAGCAGCTTAGAAGAGCTCCGTGATGAGATAGGCAGGAAATAAATTTAACACATAAACAAACAAGAGAAGGACCGGGGAGACATGATAGCAGTATTCCAATATTTGAGGGGCTGCCAAAGAGAGGAGGGGGGGTCAAGCTATTTTACAAGGCACCCGAAGGCCAGACGAGGAAGAATGGATAGAAACTGATCAAGGAGAGAACCAACCTAGAAATAAGGAGACATTTTCTGACAGTGAGAAAAATCGACCAATGGAATAGAAGTTGTGTTCAGACGTTGTGGAAGCTTCATCACTGGAGGCTTTCAAGGAGAGATTGGGCTGTTATTTGTCAGAAAGGGTCTAGGGTCTTCTGCTTGGGTGGGACAGTTGGGTTAGATGACATACAAAGTCCCTTCCAACTCTGTTCACCTCTTTTCTGAAGTCACTGTAGCGATCCATTCCAGGAAAGGTGACAATTGGTGCATTAATCAGAACTGGACAAAATGACTTCCAATTCATTGCTTCCACCTGAATTTTTAGCAGGAGTCATGACTCAAGGGGGAGACCCAAATCATGGACCCCTTCTTCTGAATGACAAGATGGACGTTTTGATCATTTGTGTCTTCACTCCTATCTACTAGAATTTGATTTCACAGCCGGCTAATTCTAAACCATTAAAAACTCAATACAATTCCACTTCTACCACTGCTGGTCCTATCATAAATTTTACCTACTTCTGTCTGAACTCAATTTTTCCTAATCTTCTTTATTTAGCGTATGGCAAACACATGGACTTATGGCTCTTTATCTATAAAGAGCCAAGAATTCTACAAAGATATCTGGATGCCAAAAGTCGTTAACTGCCAATTCTTCAATGTAGTCTGGCTGCCATTTGTTGCTAGTCGCTTGGTCCACACTGTAGTTCAGTGGTTCGAATCCCTAGCTCCACATAACAGAGTGAATTCCCATTACTTGTCCTAGCATCTTCCAACTTAGCAGTTCGAAAGCACGTAAAAAAATGCAAGTAGAAAAATAGGAACCATCTTTGGTGGGAAGATAACAGCATTATGTGCCCCTTTGGCATTGAGTCATGCCAGTCACATGACCATGAAGATGTCTTCAGACAGTGCTGGCTCTTCGGCTTTGAAACTGAGATGAACACTGCCCTCTAGAGTCAAGAACAACTAGCACATATGTGTGAGGGGAACCTTCACCTTATTGTGCTATCCAGGATGCATCACGAGCAGGCAAACTAGCATCACATGCCTCAAGAAGAGACTGGACTGCCATCTGTCAGAAATGGTGTAGGGTCTCCTGCTTGGGCGGGGGGGGGGAGATTGGACTAGATGACCTACACGGTCCCTTCCAATTCTGTTCAATTTTCCTATTGGCCATCAATGTGGTCATCCTAAACTTTCTTCTTTGACTTGGGCCACAAAGATAAACGTGGCAATAATTATTTTATCTTTTTCTGTCTTTTTTTTATTAGCAGTTTTTTTAAATTATTTTTTCCCTTCTATCTACAACACCTTACAGTCATTACATCAACATTGTTAAGTCATCATACCTGTACATGTATATATTTCACTTCTATATTTACACACCTTTATACACACACACACACACATATATATATATATATATATATATATATATATATATATATATATATATATATATATATATATATATATATACATATACATATACATATACATATACATATACATATACATATACATATACATATACATATACATATACATATACATATACATATACATATACATATACATATACATATACATATACATATACATATACATATACATATACATATACATATACATATACATATACATATACATATACATATACATATACATATACATATACATATACATATACATATACATATACATATACATATACATATACATATACATATACATATACATATACATATACATATACATATATATATATATATATATATATATATATATATATATATATATATATATTGGTTTTTGGCTTAATTAATTTTATTCTTGTTTTGCAGCCATTTGTACCAATTGTTCCAAATTTCATAATATTCCGACTCTTCGTTATCTTTTAATTTCAATGTTAATTTGTCCATCTCTGCACAATCCAAAAAATTTTTTAATCACTAATTCATCTGAGGGGGTATTATTTTGTTTCCAGCATTGGGCAAATGCTATTCTAGCTGCAGTTAGCAGATGTGTTAATATGTACTTAATTTTCTTTGTATATTTCCCTTTGATTATTCCCAGTAGAAAAATTTCGGGTTTGTATTTTATCTCTTCTCCTGTAATTTCTTGCACCCATTTCCAAATTTTTGTCCAATGTTTTTGTGTTTCCGGGCAGGTCCACCATATGTGATAATAAGTCCCTTGTACAAGGGTCCTATCTTTTGCTGTCTTATTGCTGTGTGTCCAATAGGGATAGCTTTGATTGTCTTCCCTGCAATTATGCAAATCGTAATAATTGCTACTTCTCAAGGGCAGTTTCAGCAGATTAAACAGCTGGTGTGTAAATTCAAACCTAGTTATAAAAACCCCATTACTCCTAGCATATTCATAGCTGGGCTAGCCAGGGAGAAGAAGCAAATGTGGCTGAGCTTTTTCATTTTATTTTCCCTCTCCCTGCTGTGACCCTTCTCATTGTGAAATGTTGCTGGAACCCTTTGCTTACATCCGATTCAGTGGCAGTGATGAGGTTCTTGATGCGGATGTGAGCACCTGATCTGCACCTAGATGATGATCTTAGAAGTCTTGTTTTTGTTTTTATCCTACCTGGGGAACAATGTCAGTGTAAGAGACTGCTCTCCACCTGCTCCCCTTCCCATCCCTCACGAATCCTATCAGCCAGGCGACTTCCTGATAGGTGGGATTACATCTCAGATGTGGTACTTTTTTCACGAACTCGCCTTCCGAAAACCACCTTCACAGGACCAGAGCTTCGAATTTCCCATGTAAGAAACTCTTGGAGCTGTGATTTTTAGTGCAACTCCATTCTCTGTTTAGTTAGTTAGTTAGTTTAGTTAGTTTTACTTTATTGTCATTGCACATGGTACAATGAAATTAAATGCCATCTTCCGTGTACAAGCTTTTGTTCACCTAAAGGCTTAAACCTCCCCCTTTGCTCCTGCTGGATTCACTATTTCTCACCTGCTGGTGAGCTGTGTAGGCTTCCAGCTTAACATCTGCATCCAGAATGAGTGAATGAAGCCAGGTTTCTGTGATGAGCAAAACACAGCAGTTCTTGATGTATTTAGCCTTTGCAATATGTAGTCCCTTAATTCGTCCCTTTTGTTAGTAAGAGGTCTTGCATTGGTAAGAAATATACTTGGAATTGAACTTGAGTAGGGGGAAACCTACTCAGCTTAAAAAGAATGCCTGAACGACATCCTCTCTTTCTCTTCCTGTCCCTCCATTTTCTCCTCCTCCTCCTCCTTCCTGCAGGGATAGTAATCTGTGGCTCACCCATGGCTTTTCTATGAAAGGAAAGAGTTGGTTGGGAAATGCTTATCTATTGTCTTCTTCAAATTGCAAGATAGAATAGAATAACAAAGTTGGAAGGGACCTTGGAGGTCTTCTAGCCCAACCGCTTGCTTAGGCAGGAAACCCTACATCACTCCAGACTCTATCCATAGGCAACCCCAGTGCCTTCTCAACCTAATCATCTCTTTGCTACAACAATACTAAACAGTTGTTGCATATCCCAAATGAGTTACTCATGATATAGAATAGAATAACAGAGTTGGAAGGGACCTTTGGAGGTCTTCTAGTCCAACTGCTTGCTTAGGCAGGAAACTCTACACCACTTCTGACAAAGGGTTGTCCAACATCTTCTTAAAAACTTCCAGTGTTGGAGCATTCACAACTTCTGGAGGCAAGTTGTTCCACTGATTAATTGTTCTCACTGTCAGGAAATTTCTCCTTAGTTCTAGCTTGCTTCTCTCCTTGATTAGTTTCGACCCATTGCTTCTTGTCCTGCCTCCAGATGCTTTGGAGAATAGCTTGACTCCCTCTTCTTTGTGGCAGCCCCTGAGATATTGGAAGACAGCTACCATGTCTCCCCTAGTCCTTCTTTTCATTAAACTTTCTTGTTGTTCTTACTTGCGAACTCATGTCTGACCCATCACAACCCCATGGACAATGCTGTCAATGGGGTTTTCATGGCAAAGATAGTAATAATAGCAGTAGACTTATATACCGCTTCATAGGCCTTTCAGGCCTCTCTAAGCGGTTTACAGAGAGTCAGCATATTGCCCCCAACAATCTGGGTCCTCATTTTACCCACCTCGGAAGGATGGAAGGCTGAGTCAACCCTGAGCCGGTGAGATTTGAACTGGAGTGGGTTGCCATTTCTTTCTCCAGTGGATCACAATTTGTCAGAGCTCTCTGCTATGACCTGTCCATTTTTGGTGGCCCTACACAGGCAGTAATCCATGAAGGGGTTTCATTAAACTAGACATATGCAATTCTAGAGATCATTCTTTATATGTTTCAGCATCCAGTCCCCTAATTATCTTTGTTGCTCTTCTCTGCACTCTTTCTAGAGTCTCAACATCCTTTTTGGTGATATGCAAATGTAATGAATGTATGTAGGAGTGAATGAATGAATGAATGAATGAATGAATGAATGAATTAACCTCAACACTAGACAATAATACAATAATGCAATAGCAGAGTTGGAAGGGACCTTGGAGGTCTTCTAGTCCAACCCCCTGCCTAGGCCGGAAACCCTATACCATTTCAGACAAATGGCTATCCAACATCTTCTTAAAGACTTCCAGTGTTGGGGCATTCACAACTTCTGGAGGCAAGTTGTTCCACTGATTAATTGTTCTAACTGTCAGGAAATTTGTCTTCAGTTCTAAGTTACTTCTCTCCTTGATTAGTTTTCACCCATCCATTGCTTCTTGTTCTACCCTCTCTCATGTTCTCTCCACTTACATTTCTAAGGCATTATAACTGGAGTGTCTATGTTTGGACTAACTACTCCCAAGGTAACTCTTATTTGAATCCATTTGCTGAATCTATCAGACAATCTTATTTCTCTTCCTGGATGATTTAATCCAAAGACACAAACATGCATATATTCATCATTTGGCGAGAATGGAATTATGGTTAACCCTTTTGTGATAAGCTATGCCATGCAAAATATCTCCTTTCTACCCCAAGAGTAAGAAAGGACAAGCCAAAGAAATTAAAAATATGAATGGAAAAAAGGGAAATTGCTTAAAACAATGTATGCCAAGGGAACTTCATATTATTGACTATACCTCTGTGTGATCTTTGTTATATTTGCAAAGCATTCTTGCTTGTCACCACATCGCTATATAGATTCATTCTTTAAATGTCTCACCTCTCCCTTTTTGACATGGGTGCAGTGGACAGGGTAAATTGATGTAGGAAGTACATTGGTTTGAGCTGTGCGTGGAGGGGGAAGTCAGGGTCTATGCAGAGACCAGTTCCATGCAAGGCAAGTTACAGATACTTTATCATGGGGATGGTGGGTGGGGTTGGTTGTACCATCAAGTCAGTCCTGACTCAATCAATGAATCGATCAATCAGAAGATCTGGAAGGGACCTTGGAGGTCTTCTAGTGTAGCCCTCTGCTCAAGTTGGAGATCCTATACCATTTCAGTATTTTCTTTAAAAAACCCTCCAGTGATGAAGTACCTACAACTTCTGGATTGTTCTTCCTGTTAAGAAGTTTCTCCTTAATTACAGGTTGCTTCTCTCCTTGATGAGTTTCTATGCATTGTTTCTTCTTCTTGCATTTTGGTGCTTTGGAAAATAACTTGACTCCCCCTTTTCTTTGTGGCAGCCCCTCAAATACTGGAATGCTGCTGTCAAGTCCCTCCTAGTCCTTCCTTTCTCCAGACTAGTCAAAAACCAAATCCTGCAAACGTTCTTCATACGTTTTTGTCTCCAGGTCTTTAATCATCTTAGTTGCTCTTCTCTGCACTTTTTCGAAAGGCTCAACATATTGTTTGTAATGTCAATGGCTACTACCTGGATTAGTCCATTCAATTTTCTTGGCAGTATTTTCCAAAGTGGTTTGTCCTTACCTTCTTCTTCCTAGGATTGAGGGACAGTAAATAGCCCAAGGTCACTCATCTGTCTCTGTGCTCCAGGAAGAGCTAGAACTCTTGGACTGCTGGTTTCTAGCCTGATTCCTTAGCCACTACACCAAACAGGCTCTCATCCTATCAGTTTACAGTATGTTACAAAATGTTAGCAACCCCATTGTATGTGTTATATGTTAAAAGTCCCTCTTTTTGGGTATCTCATCCAATTCTTCCAAATAGAATTTCCCCAGTCTCGCCCTTACAGAGTTGAAAGGGACCTTGTAGGTCATCTAGTCCAACTCCCCGCCCAGACAGGAGACCCTACACCATTTCTGACAGATGGTAGTCTAATATCTTTTTGAAAGCTTCCAGTGATGAAGCTTCCCACAACTTCCAAAGGTAACTTCTGTTGCATGGGTGGATTGTTCTCCCTGTCAGAAAAATTCTCATTTTCAGGTTGAATTTCTTCTTGATCAGTTTCCATTCATTATTCCTTGTGTGCTTTGTAAAATAGCTTGACCCACTCCTCTCTGTGACAGCCCCTCAAGTATTGGAGGACTGCTATCATGTCTCCCCTGGTCCTTCTCTTCACTAGTGTAGCCATGCCCAACTCCTGCAACTGTTCATCATTTGTTTTAGTCTCCAGTCCCCTAATCAACTTGGTTGCTCTTCTCTGCACTTTTTCTAAAGTCTCAACATCTTTTTTTATAGTGTGGTGACCAAAACTGGATGCAGTATTCTAGGTGTGGTCTTCCTAAGGCTTTATAGAGTGGTATTAGTACCTCCCTTGATCTTGATTGTATCCCTCTGTTACTGCAGCTGAGGATCGCATTAGCACATTTGGCTGCTGCTGCACACTGCTGGTTCATATTTAGCTGGTTGTCCACTAAGACTCCAAATCCCTCTCACAGTCACTGCTATTAAGCCTTCCTCTTGATTCATTCATGTTTCCTTCCATCTGTTTTGGATTCAGCCCAAGTTCTATCTTCTGACCAATTCATCTCAATGTGATGTCAAGTGTTGTGTGACTCTGGCAGAAACAAGGATCAGTTCCCTACCTTTCTGCATGTATGTCTGACTGCTTATCTACAGTACTTTGCCCCATAGGTGCTTTTTCAAGAGGCAACTGGTCTTTCTGGTTTTTCTTTGAAGATGTTTTTTTTTCCTCATCCAAGAAGCTTCTTCAGCTACTGTACTTTGCTTTGGAAGTCCCATACAAAAGCACCAGTAACAGCAGCTCGTGGCTACTTTAAAGCTTCATTAGAGAGTGTGCTTTGCTAACCCAATCTTCTTTCCAATTTTGAATAGAATAACAGAGTTGAGAGGGATTTTGGAGATCTTCTAGTCCAACCCCCTGCTTAGGTAGGAAACCCTACACCACTTCAGACAAATGACTATCCAACATCTTCAGAAAAACTTCCAGTGTTGGAGCATTCACAACTTCTGGAGCCAAGTTGTCCACCGATTAATTGTTCTAACTGTCAGAAAGTTTCTCTTTAATTCTAAATTGCTTCTCTCCTTGATTAGTTTCCACCCATTGCTTCTTGTCCTACCCTCACGTACTTTGGAGAATAGCTTGGCTCCCTTTTTGTAAAAGTTTATATTTTTTATATTCTTTTGGGGAGCTTACGGTTTAATTTTATTTGAATAAAAATAAAATGTTTCTGAAGCACTTCTTTGAAATAATACTGACATCCCTATTATTTACATTCTCTGCATTGATTCCAGAATTAATAACTTACAGGAATTCACCTAAGTTCCTATTATTTCCTGTCTTATGCCGAGGTGGCGCAGTGGTTAGGGTGCAGTACTGCAGCCACTTCAGCTGACTGCTATCTGCAGCTCAGCGGTTCAAATCTCACCGGCTCAGGGTTGACTCAGCTTTCCATCCTTCCAAGGTGGGTAAAATGAGGACCCAGATTGTGGGAGCAATATGCCAACCCTGTAAACCGCTTAGAGAGGGCTGAAAGCCCTATGAAGTGGTATAGAAGTCTAACTGCTATTGCTATTTTGGACTATCTCTTCTCTTCTTTTGCGTATTTTTGCAACTTTTCTCGCAAATCTTAACCAACAACTCATTTTGCTTGTATTGATTTTTTTTTCAAACTTTTAAGATTACTTGTAGTAAGTAAAATGGATTCAGAGGCTGATTAAAAAAAACCCAAAACAATGATATAGGTTGTACAATCTGAACGTTAACTGTCTTTCAGCATAGTGACAAAGTACTATCAACATGTGCTGAGCTTGGCGTTTGCAATAAATGAGATTAACCAGAACCCTCAGATCTTGCCCAATGTCAGCCTCGGGTTTCACATCTATGATAGTTACTACAATGAGAAGATGACTTATGGGACCACATTGAACCTACTCTTCAAATTCCATAGTTTTGTCCCCAACTATGCATGCAACATCCAGAAAAATCTCATGGCCATCATTGGTGGACTTGGCTCTGATATTTCCTTCCACATGTCTGACATCTTAACCCTTTATAAAATTCCACAGGTAAGATCTTCAAGGGCATTTTTTTTGTCCATTCTAAGCCTATATTTTGACTCTTGGTGATTGCCTAGCAGAGGTGGGTTCCTACCAGTTCGCACCAGTTTGGTAGAACCGGTTCGTCAAATCTACCGAACCAGTTAGAAGAGGTTCCACCAGTGGACCCGGAAAGCAGGCCACACCTACAGAAGAGGTTCCAAATTTTTTTGAAACCCACCACTCACACACACACACAGATTCACACACAGAGAGAAAGAGAAAGAAAGGAAGAAAGAAAGAAATAAAAAAAGAAAAGAAAGAAAGAAAAAGTGAGAGAGATGAAAGAAAAAAAAGGAAAAAGGGACAGAGAGACAAAAGGAAGGAGACAGAGAGAGAGAGAACACACATGGCCGGCAAGCCACTCCAACCAGTTCACATGGCCGGCAAGCCACTCCCACAAAGGAGGCCACACCCAGAGTAGGTTCGAAATTTTTTTGAAACCCACCACTGTTGCCTAGGTACGTCCCTACAGTTTTCTTCCCAAGGTTTCAGAAGCGGTTTGCCATTGCTTCCTTCTTAGGGTTGAGAAAGAGTGACTGGTCCAAGGTGACCCAGCTAGCTCCATGCCAAATGAAGGACAAGAACTCACAATCTCCTGGTTTGCAATCTGATGTCTTAACTTACACCACTATGAAGTATATACTGATTTGATTATGAATTAAGATGGAGTAGATGCAATTCATTTTTAGAACAATATTACAGTGCAGAAAAAAAACTGCAGAAAAAAATAGTTGTTACCAATCTGCCTTCCATTGAGGACCTGTATGCTGCAGGAGTCAAAAAGAGGCCCGTGAAAATATCTACAGTCCCCTCGCATCCTGAACATAAATTGTTTCAACTCCTTCCCTCAAAACAGCTCTATAGGGCATTGCACACCAAATCAACTAGACACAAGGACAGTTTTTCCCCAAATGCCGTCACTCTGCTTAACAAATAATTCTCATAACACTGTCAAATAATTTACTAAGACTGTATTACTTTTATTCTTCTCTTCCTTCCTAGTGTCTATCCCATTTATGACTAGAACCACGTTGCTTGTATCTTTCAATTTATATTGTTTTTATTTGTTTCCTAATATGATTTGATAGCTTATTAGTAACCTTGACTATCACTAAGTGTTCCATCTTTTATTTTTTGATGAATGCATTTTATTCTCCTTATGTACACTGAGAGCATATGCACCAAAGACAAATTCCTTGTGTGTCCAATCACACTTGGCCAATAAAGAATTCTATTCTATTCTATTCTATTTTCTTTTTTCTTTTCTTTTTTTTCTATTCTAAAAGGTTTGACTGAGAACAAATGTTTGACTCTATTTAAAATGAAGTCAGGTTGCTGTGGTTTAAAGGATTTTGACAAGAAAACAGCAGAATAAGGCAGAATAATGGATTTGAACAGATTTCCTTATTGTTACTCTTTTCGTATAAATCATTTCATTTCCCCATAGACTGCACTGTTTACTTTGAATGAAGAAAAGACATTCAAATCATGATCTGAGAGTTCATGTTCTAAAAAGGCAGTCACAAAGACTGAGAGATGATCACGTGAGGTCCTAATACCACTCTATTAAACTCTAGTTAGACCACATATAGACTGATGCATCCAGTTTTGGTCACCATACTCTAAAAAAGTTGTTGAGACTCTAGAAAAAGAGCAGAGAAGAGAAACCAGGATGATTTAGGGACTGGAGACTAAAACATATGAAAAACAGTTGCAGGAACTGGGCATGGCTAGTCTAGTGAAGAGAAGGACCAGGGGAGACATGACAGCAATGTTCCAATATTTGAGGGGCTGCCACAGAGAGGAGGGGGTAAAACTATTTCCAAAGCACCTAAAGGCCAGACAAGGAATAAAGGATGGAAACTGACCAAGGAGAGATTTAACTTAGAAATAAGGAGGAACTTTCTGACAGTGAGAACAATCCACCCGTGGAACAGAAGTTGCCTTCAGAAGTGGTGGGAGCTTCATCACTGGAAGCTTTCAAGAAGAGATTGGACTGCCATTTATCAGAAATGGTGTACGGTCTCCTGCCTGGGTGGGGCATTGGACTAGATGACCTACAAGGTCCCTTCCAACTTTGTTAATCTAATCCAATCAAATAGATCTGCCTTTCCTTTCAGCTCACATATGGTTCTTTTGCCTCTGAACATAACAACCCAACATGGTTTCCTTCCTTTTATCGCATGGTCTCAAACGAAGCCCCTCAGTATACAGGAATTGTCCAATTACTGAAGCATTTTGGATGGACTTGGGTCGGACTCATTGTTTTGAGAGACGAGAGTGGAGATCATTTCCTGCAAAGTTTGGAACCGTTGTTTTTCCAGAATGGAATCTGTTCTGCCTTCATACAAAGAATCCCAAGCCAAGGCCGTTTGCTTTCTTTCAATGAGATCAGCGAGGTCTCCTCCAACATTTATCGATCTTTCGCGGACCACAGAACCAAAATATTTGTTGTCTATGGAGAAACACTTACGGTGATGTGGCTGAGTTCATTAATGTTTCAGGGAGGGTCTGATCATTCGGAAAACACACAGGTGGGGAGGTTGTGGATCGTGACTGCGCAGATTGACTTCACAGTCATGGGCCTGGTCACCAGCTGGGATTCAGAATTATTCCAAGGCAGTATTTCCTTTGAAGTCCCTTCAAATGAACCACTTGGGTTTCAGAACTATCTTCGGAACCTGAAATGCTGCTCGGCGCACGATGACCGTTTTCTAAAAGACTTTTGGGAACAAGCCTTCCATTGTACGTTTTCAAATTCCAATGGATCAGTGGAGCATAATGAAGCTTGCAGTGGGGAAGAGAAGTTGGAGATGCTTTCGGGTTCTGTTTTTGAAATGCAGATGACTGGCCACAGCTACAGCATCTTTAATGCTGTCTATCTTTTGGCGCAGGCTTTACACACCATGACTTCATTTAGGTCCCTCCGCCGAGCATCGGTGAAAAGAAAGAGACTTGCACGTCAAGATCTTCAACCTTGGCAGGTAATAAGGATCACAGTGGCTTCAGTGGTTAGGACACTGGTTTAATGATTTGCAAGCTCATTCAAGACCAAAGTGTTCCTTTGTGGTGGGATGAACTCCCATCATCCACTCCAACTCCTGCCCACCTAGCAATTTGAAAGCGAGTAATTGCAAGTTGATAATTAGGTACCACTTCAGTAGGCACATTAGCAGGAAAGGAGACCCCAACTGGGCATCCCCAGGGCAATAGGTAATGTCACCAGCTAATTCTTTCAAGCCTGTTAGGGGCTTTTGACACAAATGGGATGGGGATAGGTAATATCTCCAAAATGAAATAACTTTATTATTAGGAATCAGGGATTCAGCCAGTTCAGATTAGTTCAGGTGAACCAGTTGTTTTGATTTTGTGCAGTTCGGAGAACTGATAAAATTGATCACCAGCTAGCCCTAACCACCCACCCCACCACATTCCTGCCCTATATATTATCTTCCCTTTGCCATGTGGTCCAGACTGTCCAGCTAATTTTCATGCCTCGCTTGCTCTGCTCACCAATGGTAAACATGCCACCTGCTCACCCATCTCCACAGGTCAGGACCAATGGTCATGCCATTGCCTGGCTCCGGCCTTGCCCCAGAGCCACCACATGCTTGCCACCCACTTCGGTTGGGCCGAGTCACAGCTGCTAAATTGCATAAGAGATGCTCTCTCTCTCCCAGCAAGAGAAGCAACCGCTGTCCTGGAGAGCAGAGCTGGAGTGGAGCAGGCCCCAAAAGGCTGCTCAGTTGACTTCCCTCCAGAAATTGTGAATGCCCCAACATTGGAAGTTTTTAAGAAGATGTTGGATAACCATTTGTCTGGAATGGTATAGGGTTTCCTGCCTAGGCAGAGGGTTGAACTAGAAGATCTCCAAGGTCCCTTCCAACTCTGCTATTGTATTATTGTATTATTGTATTATTGTATAGTGTTGAGGTTCATTCATTCATTCATTCATTCATTCATTCATTCATTCATTCATTCATTCATTCAGTGATCCAGTTGTTAAGTGTGTTGAATCCCACCACTGTTAGGAGCACATTTTTGGTAAATGAAATTGCCTTCAACCTTGGCAGGGAATTTCCACCTAATGAAATGCCTTTATTATCAGGAACATTTTAGTAAATGAAACAGGGTTAAGATTAAATACGTAGCAATTGATCAAGGAGAACGGTAGCTTGTGTCAATTTTCGCATTATGTGTGACACGTGATATTTGTTCTTTCTTTTTCTGACCAGCTTCACTGGTTCCTTCAAGGCATTTCCTTTAACAACTCAGCTGGAGAAAGTGTGGCTTTTAATGATAGAATGGAGATGGCCACTGGCCTGGATATAATGAAGATGGTGATATTCCCAAATAACTCCTTCACGAAAATAAAAGTTGGGAGAATAGATTCCAAAGAAGAGCAAACCTTCAGCTTTTATCAAGATAAGATGAGTTGGCACAGTCATTTCAACCAGGTGAGTTTTCTCAATTGTAATTGGCCATTCCGTCATCTGAAAAAAGCATTTGATGGATCAAACATTTCTTCGAGCTTAGGAACTGGAACTGTATGGGTAGCTATATTTTGAAATGAAGACAAGAACTTGTTTTCCACATCATAGTGTGCACTCACTAAAGGAGTTACATTGGTTTGGTTTGGATTGGATTGAATTAAGTAATGGGATTCAAATAATTTAACAACTGGTTCTCTGCCCTAATGACCAGCTGGGTAGGCATGGACCAGTGGTCATGTGACCGTGTGGGCGTAGCCAACTCAAAGTCACTCATGTCAATGGGTGCTTTGCTTTAGCTGTTACAATGTAACAAGGGTTAACCAGAGAGGCAGTTTCTGTAAGCAGGACAATAAAGATTTGGATGTGTGTTTGTGTTTTATTTTTATAGTTTTCTTATGTATGATGTACACTGAAGATGGCATTTAATTTCATTGTATGAGGTGACAGTAAAGTGGGTAAATTAGGAGGAGACCCATGCTTGTCTTAAATTAGCTAGACGGTAGAAGATGGGACATGGTGGCTCAGTGGTTAAGACACTAAGCTTGTCGATCAGAACAGCTGGCAGTTCGGTGGTTCAAATCCCAAGCACTGCATCAAATGGAGTGAGCTCCCATTACTTGTCCCAGTTTCTGCCAACCAAGCAGTTTGAAAGCATATAAAAATGCAAGTAGAAAAATAGGAAGGAAAATAATAGCATTCTGTGTGCGTTCATCATTTAGTCATGCCAGCCACATGACCACGGAGAGCTCTGGCTCTTTGGCTTTGAAATGGAATGTCAGCATTCCAAGTATCATGTAGAATTAAATCAGAGTCCAAGGCAAAACGAACCTTAAAGATCCAATTTAATAAAGCAGACATCTTAGCACATCTGTGTTAATCCCAATTCTGGAAATGACATCAGAATTCCACCCAGTTAAAAGTTCATGATCTTGTCCCCACACCCACAATCCATCACATGGTCCAATCTTCTTCTTCCACGCTGGCATCCACACCCAGCTGCTTCCAATCAGGTGTAAAAGTGCGGAGAAAAAAGACGACCTTGGCTTCTAGAAAAGAATGAAAACAATACATTCCACAATCCTACTCCTGTCTATTCCCCCTTTCCATCAACTATACTAATGAAACAGCATAATGAAATAAGAGAAAGCACGGTAGGCCAAAATTCTAAAAGGAATATAAATGCAGGCCTGACATGGAGATGAGCACCACCCCCTAGAGTTGTGAACGGCTAGCACATATGTGTAAGGGGAACCTTTACATGCTTTTGAACTATTAGATTGGCAGAAGCTAGGACGAGTAATGGGAGCTCACTCTATTATGCGGTGCTAGGAATTCGAACCGCCAAACTGCTGACCTTTCTGATCAACAAGCTCAGTATCTTAGCCACTAAGCCACCGTGTCCCTACTTTTACTTTTAGAAGGCTCATATATCATCTATCATTGAGAATGTATCAACAAACACAAGGGGTCTTTAACATATCACAAAGATTAATTCAAAAAAAATACTGCTAATCTGGCATATATGGAATTTGCACATGAATGTTCAATCTATCTTCCCTTCTCCCTGCCTCACCCCAATTTAAAGCCTATATCAGTTTAGCCATTCTATGCATCTGATAAAGTGAGTTATGGCTAATTAAAATTTGTGGCTTTTAATTAAAATGAATGCTACTGGACTCCTTGTGACTTTTTTTTACTATGCAATATTATTATTTTTGAAAACCAGTTTTTTTTCCTTTCCTAAATTATTTTCACATTTATGGATAGGTTCTGCCCTTTTCTCTGTGTAGTGATCCTTGCCAGCCCGGATACCAAAAGAAAAAGAAGGAAGGGGAGAAATTCTGCTGCTATGATTGTACTCCCTGCCCTGAAGGGAAGATTTCACATGAAATAGGTAACGTACTGCAATAAACATGAATGACATGCATGAATGCAAGCAAACATGTCTGAAATGTATTTTTGTGTTAGATAGCCAGGAAAATTTGCGAGAAGAAACTGATTCCCAGTATAATGATTTTCAGTGGGGTCATTGGTGGGAAAGCAACAAAAGAAATATAATTTGTATATGTTGTGGCCCACTACAACAGAGCTGACAGTAGATTTGGACAGTGAGGAGGTTGGGGAGGGACATGGGCCAGTCCTGGAGTCTGGGGAAGGCTCTGATGAGGGCTTTATGTTGGAGGCAGAGAGGGGGCCAGAGCCGCATGCCAATTATCAGCTACCTTCAGAGTCAGACATCAGTGAGGCAGACGAACAGCTGGAGCTGTTCCAAGTGTGCACATACACAGAGTTGCCAGACAAAGGGAACAGCTAAAGTACAGGGGTCGACTTGGGAGTAAGTCCACAGGTGGACAATGAATGGCCCCTCCCAGAGGAAAGAAAAGAGGAGCGAAAGGGGAGTGGAGTTCGCTTCATTGGTTTGTGACTCTCTGAGACTCCTTGCCAAGTTCTGCAGATATCGGCCTGGCAGCTCTCCAAGCCAGATAAGGTCTGTGACTGTAAATCCTCCCTTGAAAGACTTTGTCAGATGTGAGTGAGAATAATCCACAGTAAATTAATAAAAGGGTTTTTTGTCAGGACAAAGAGTTTGCTTCAAGCTCTTGGGAAGCCTAGGCCAGAACAGTGCAGGTCTATAGCAGGAGTGTCAACCTCGATTTCATTAAGAGCTGCATCAGGGTTGTGTTTGATCTCAGGAGGGGGGGGCAGGTGGGTATGGCCAGCTTGATGTTACTTGTATTGGGGATGCCTTTGATGGCCTAAGTGTTCTGCCATCAAAATTGGGCTCCCAAGCTCCATTTCCAGCTACAGCTCTTTGGACAAACTTCCTTTTCAATAGATGACATTGTAGCTTGGATAATGAAACCTCTGCAACCAAGCTCAGATAACAACAAGAACCTCCTCAAACTTTCTTTTTAAAGGAAGAATATATTCTATAAACTCTAAAGGCACCAAATAGTAGTTAACTGTATACTTGTTAAGGGTTTGGTTAAATACTGCTAGCATACAACATTAAGACCTAGGATAACACAACAATGTTTAACAGGCAGGGATTACATTGAATAGAATATGGAAACGTGCCATGAACACACATGATCATTTTTTAAAAATTTCTTTTTTCAATGTCCAGATGTGGTTGACTGTTCCCCGTGTCCAAAAGACCAATATCCAAGCAAGAAGCAAGATCGGTGCTTTGTCAAGACTTTAAACTTTCTGTCTCATAAAGAACCATTAGGGATGAGTTTAGCCTTGGTTGGGATTACCCTATTTATAACTACAGCTTTTGTCCTTAGGACCTTTGTTAAGCACCAAGACACCCCAATTGTCAAAGCCAACAACCGGGAACTTACATTTACACTCCTTCTGTCCCTTCTCCTGTGCTTCCTTTCACCTTTGCTGTTTTTTGGACAACCTAACAAGACCACTTGCTTTCTTTGCCAAACTGCTTTTGGCATCATCTTTGCGGTGGCCGTTTCTTGCGTATTAGCTAAAACCATTACCGTCGTTGTAGCTTTCATGGCCACCAAACCAGGGTCCAACATGAGGAAATGGTTGGGGAGAAAACTGGCCAGTTCCATTGTTATTTCCTGCACCCTTGTTCAAGCAAGTATTTGTTCTTGGTGGATGGCAACCTCTCCTCCTTTCCCAAATTTGGATATGGATTCCCTCACCAGTGAAATAATAGCAGAATGTAATGTGGGATCTTCTGTCATGTTTTATCTTGTCTTGGGCTACTTGGGATTTCTAGCCATCATTAGTTTTATGGTGGCTTTTTTTGCCAGGAAGTTGCCAGATGCTTTCAATGAAGCCAAGTTCATCACCTTCAGCATGCTGGTGTTTTGTAGTGTTTGGTTGACTTTTGTCCCTACCTATCTGAGCACAAAGGGGAAGTATATGGTGGCTGTGGAGATCTTCTCCATCCTGGCATCCAGTGGTGGATTGCTGTCTTGCATCTTTTTCCCCAAATGCTACATTATTCTGTTGAGACCTCAATTAAACAACAAGCAGCAGTTAAGAAAAATCAATTAAGCAAAGTTTATGTGGTAGGTATATATTCAGTATATGTCTCTGTGTGTATTTAATTAATTACTGAATAGCTTGTATTTACTCTCTGGTCTGAAGTAAGCCACCTCCCATGTGATGCACTTTGCAAAGTGTGCAATCTTTTCCTATAACAGGACCTATCCACTATTCTGCAATAGCATTGTGGTCTCCTGACTACTATAATGTAATCATACAATAACAACAACCACCACCACCACAACAACAACAATGACTTGGCCATCAAAACTACATGATTATGGATGAAACATGTAACAGTGATACCCATTGTCATCAGGGCACTTGGAATCATGTCCAAGAATTTTATAAAATGAATCCAGAAATTGATGCTTCCTGCAATAACACAAGCGGAATTGCAAAAAACTGCGCTACTCGGAACATCATATATTTAAGGAGATAGTTAGTTGATACCTAGCAACTTGTATCAACCATTAGGACCAGACAATAGTATTTGTGACACATTTTTAAATGTTCAGTTGAGTGAGTTTCATGTTTAATGAATAAAAGAGATAATAATAATATTAAATAACAACAACAACAACAATAACAACAATTTGGAATATAGCTCTTAGAATCCAGAATTTAGACTGGACCCTTTTCAAGAGGAATACAGAAAGTTCAATATCATATGTGGTCATCAAAAAGTAGTTGTGTATGAGTGTTAGCTGGACATAGCTTGAATGCCTTTGGGATATGCTGCGCTCCTCTGATGAAATGAAAAAAAAAAAAAAACCTTAACTGTGGCCACTGTTTTTTAAACATTTTGTATGGTGTAATATTGGTGTGCATTGTTTTTGGTAGAACTATGGCAAGCCATGTCCAAATATCTAAAATATTTCCTTTGTCCAATACTCTTGCCCAGGGATGGCAAACTGTTTTCTTATGGTCTACCAAAATTGCAGGTGTGCAACACTATCATGTTTGCATGCATGCCCACACCAATTCATTCCTCTCCACCAACGTGCACATGTCTGCTGACCCTCCCCCTCTGTGCATGCATGCACTACCCTTCCCCAGGCTCCAGAGGCTTTCCAGAAGCCTGGGAAGGGCGAAAACGGCCTCGCCCAGCCTCACAGAGGCACTCCGGAAGCCAGAAACGGATTGTTTCCAAACTTCCAGTTGGCTCGTTGAGCCTGTTTTTCTCCCTCCCCAGTCTCCAGATCCTTTCCTGAAGCCTGGGGAGGGCAAAAACAGCTTCCTCCAGCCGTCTGGAAGGCCGAAAATCAGTTGGCTGGTGCACATATGCATGCTGGAGCTGACAGCTGGCGTTCCAGCAAATATGGCTCCGCATGCCACCTGTGGCACACATGCCATAGGTTCGCCATCATGGCTCTAGCCATGGGTGTTGTTAGGTAAGCTCCCCATTGGGAGAGCGAGTACATTCAGAGAAGCGTTGTGAGAGTGTTGTTGGAGAACACACAAACCAGCATACAGAGACACTGCAGTTTAAGTAGGCTTTTACTTTCGTGGAAATAGAGGTGTCAGAGTCCATCAAACAGTCCAAGTCATACACGGATAAGACAGTCAGTCATCAATGTCTTCCAGTTAAGGGATAATCCAAATAACATAGTCCAGTATCATATAATCAGTTCAGTACTCAAAGTTTGCTAGCAGTTGCAAAACTTACAATAGCTCACGGCACTTTCTAAGAGCCAGCTTCCAAAACACTCAGATCACATCAGCCGGGCATCTAACAAACAGAGAGCTAAGAGTCATTCTGGCTCTCTCTTATGGCCGATTGAGGAAATCAATCACATTTTACAGTATGATTTAAAGAAACAGGTACAATATTGTTATATGATTTATATATTGCTAACCCAACCATTAGATTATATTCCTAACAGGTGTCAAATTTGATAGTGTCACGGGCTGCATCATGATGTATTGTAATGTTTTTTGCCTTCATGTGTTAGGGTGGGTGTGGCCTGCATGTTGCATATCCAGCCTGTGGACCACCCGTTTGACAGGTCTGCTCTAGCCATTTATCCTCTATGGTTTAGATCTATTTGCAAAGATCAGTATCTTAGTTTAAATATAGTTGACTTTAAGAGCTTCCTCAGAACACGAATTGATTGAAGCATTTATACCTGGTTGAAGACCAATTAATGCTTGTGAAAGAAGGACTGTGTCCTCTGCCTACTGAGGCTTGACTTCCGGAGGCCAAACCCCCACCGTAGGGAGGAGGAACCAACCAGGTGGTTCCGCCCCAGGCGACTTATGGACCCGTTGAGGTTCCAGACGGAGCTTGGGGTCATTCCTGATACTCTCGCCCACAGTTCGGCGGAGACTCTGGCTGCCGCCTGGCATTCGCAGGCGTCGGAGTCTCTTGATCGGATTGCGCCACTACGGCCCCTCCGGGTCAGTGGATCCCGGAGGCCTCCTTGGTTTACCGAGGAGCTCCGGGAGAAGAAACGCTGGAGGAGATGCCTAGAGCACCTGTGGAGGTCCGATAAGTCCGAGGCGAACCGAGCACTTTTAACTACCTGCACCAAGGACTATGTCCGAGCATTAAGAACTGCAAAAAGATCATACATTTCTGCCTTGGTTGCGTCCGCCGAGTCACGCCCAGCCGCCCTGTTTAGGATAACCCGCTCCCTCCTCAATAGGAGGGATGCGGGAGACCCCTTGCAGGGTAGGGCTGAGGACTATGCTCAATTCTTGGCGGACAAAGTAGCTCGGTTTCGGTCGGACTTGGACTCCACCGCAGTAGATCCAGCCGAGACACAGGAGGACCACTTGGCAAACCATCTCTGGGTTGAGTTCCAGGATGTTGCCTCTGGGGATGTGGACAAGGCCATTCGAGCTGTAAGTGCCTCCACCTGTATTCTGGACCCGTGTCCCTCCTGGCTGGTTGCCAACAGCAGGGAGGTGACACATGGCTGGATCCAGGCGGTCGTGACCGCCTCCCTTCGGGAGGGGCACTTCCCCGCCGTACTTAAAACGGCGGTGGTGAGACCCCTCCTGAAGAAACCATCCTTGGATCCAGCCATTTTAAACAACTTTCGTCCTGTCTCCAACCTCCCCTTTATCGGGAAGGTTGTCGAGAAGGTGGTGGCCTTCCAGCTTCAACGGGCCTTGGAGGAAGCTAGTTATCTTGACCCCTTCCAGTCTGGCTTCAGACCTGGGTACAGCACAGAAACCGCTTTGGTCGCATTGACCGATGATCTCTGGAGGGCCAGAGATGGAGGCTATGCGTCCATCCTGGTTCTCCTTGACCTCTCAGCGGCTTTCGATACCATCGACCATGGTATCCTTCTGCGACGACTGCGGGAGGTGGGAGTGGGAGGCACTGTTTTACGGTGGTTCTCCTCCTACCTCTCGGACAGGTCGCAGTCGGTGTTGGTCGGGGGGCAGAGATCGTCCCTGAGGCCCCTAACATGTGGGGTGCCGCAGGGCTCAGTCTTATCCCCCCTACTATTTAACATATACATGAAACCGCTGGGCGAGATCATTCGGAGGCACGGGATAAAATACCACCAATATGCGGACGATACGCAGCTGTATCTGTCCGCCCCGTGCCAACTCAATGAAGCGGTGGACGTGATGAACCAGGGTCTAGAGGCCCTTAAGAACTGGATGAGCGCTAACAAACTGGTACTCAACCCGGACAAGACCGAGTGGCTGTTGTGCTTCCCTCCCAATAATTTGGCTAATGTACCAACGCTTAGGCTGGGGGGTCAAATTTTATACCCCTCAGATAGGGTCCGCAACTTAGGAGTCCTCCTGGACCCACAGCTGACTTTTGACCACCAGCTGTCAGCTGTGACCAGGGGGGCATTTGCCCAGGTTCGCCTGGTCCGCCAGTTGCGGCCCTACCTAGATCGGGAGGCTCTCACAACAGTCACTCGAGCCCTTGTGATCTCTAGGCTGGAATACTGCAATGGGCTCTACATGGGGTTGCCCTTGAAGTGCATCTGGCGACTACAGCTAGTCCAGAATGCAGCCGCGCGAGTGATAGTGGGCGCACCGCGGTTCGCCCACGTTACACCCGTCCTCCGCGAGCTGCACTGGCTACCTGTTGGTCTCCGGGTGCGCTTCAGGGTACTGATGACCACCTTTAAAGCACTCCATGGTAGTGGATCTGGGTACTTGAGAGACCGCCTTCTGCCGATCACCTCCCTACGACCAATTAGATCGCACAGACTGGGCCTCCTCCGAATCCTATCTGCCAGTCAATGCCGACTGGCGACTACACGGAGGAGGGCCTTTTCTGTTGCAGCTCCGACCCTATGGAACGATCTCCCCGTTGAGATCCGTACCCTCACCACCATCCAGACCTTCCGCGCAGCCCTCAAGATCTGGCTCTCCCAGCAGGCCTGGGGATAGGTTCCCAATTCACCCGCCCGAGTGTTTGATTGCTGAACGAAAGTTGTGTTTTTACTATTTTTCTTTGTTCACATTTTGTTTTGTTTTTTTGACATTGCACCCCCCTCCCTTGTGGTTGTAAGCCGCCCTGAGTCCCCTCAGGGAAAAGGGCGGCCTATAAATCCCAATAAACTCAAACTCAAACTCAAGCCATTTATATGTCTGCTTGCGAGTTTTGTGGGCGATATTCTACTTGATTTATTTTGACCATGAGTAGATTTATGTACAGATTAAAAAGCAAAGACTGTGGAATGATATGTATGGTACTTTTTTAAAAATAAAGCTCATTCTTAAAACAGAATTGGACTTTGTTTTTTTATTACATCATCATAGTTGCCATTGTTGTTATGATCTCCATCATTACTAAAGGTAAAGGTCCCCACCCACATATGTGCTAGTCGTTCCCACTCTAGAGGGCAGTGCTCATCTCTGTTTCAGCACCAAAGAGCCAGTGCTTTCCAAAGACAACTCCGTGATCATGTGGCCAGCATGACTCAATGCTGAAGGCGCACAGAACGCTGTTACCTTCCCACCAAAGGTGGTTCCTATTTTTCTACTTGCATTTTTGCATGCTTTCAAACTGCTAGGTTGGCAAAAGCTGGGACAAGCAATGGGTGCTCACTCCATTATGTGTCACTAGGGATTTGAACCACTGAACGGTCGACCTTTCTGACTGACAAGCTCTGTGACTTAGCCACTGAGCCACTTCATCCCGATGTAAAGGTAAAAACCCTACGAACTCAGGCTGACATTATGTACATAACCATTGAATATCTAATAAGTAGGGGTCCCCAACTCCCAGTCTGCAGCCCAGTACCTATCCATGGCCCATTGGGAACTAAGCTAAACAAGTGGTGGGCACATGAACAAAACCACCCCCTTTCCCCTTCTCACTACAGCTGGTCCAAGAAGCCAGGACACACAGAGCACAGAGTCAAAAAGGAGCTTCAGAGTTTCAGAACAAACAAAGTTGCTTCCTGCAAAGACTCAAGTGCCTTTGCTCCTCTTTTATGTCTTATGGTAGGGGCCAATCATCTCCAAGCCTTACTCCCAAGTTGCCCCTTTTATCTTAACTGTTCTTGCCTTCTGGCAGCTGTGTGCATGCGCACACTGGAAACAGGATCCCCCTGTTCGTCTGCCTTGCTGACGTCAGATTCTGGAGGCTCTGCAAGCAGCACATAACTCCCAGATGGCTCTGCCCCCCTCTCTGCCTCCAATGCAGAGCCCTTGTCTGAGTCTTTTCCAGACTCTAGGATTGGCCCATGTTCCTCCTCAACCTTCTCACTGTTCAACTATGTCACCAGCTCCGCAGGCCACCGGTGGATCATATCACCTGCTTCCTCCAACAATCTATCTTTGGCATCATCTTTTCAATGGCCGTTTCTTCTACGTTGGCCAAAACTATAACTGTGGTGGTAGCTTTCATGGCCACCAAGCCAGGATCTAAGATGAGGAAATGTTTAGGGGAAAAACTGCCATTCTCCATTGTCTTTTCCTGCTCTTTGATTCAAGTAAGCATTTGTGCCTTCTGGATAGAAATGCTTCCCCCATTTCCTCATCTGGACAAACACTCAGAGGCAAAGGAGATCTTAGCAGAGTGCAGTGCAGGTTCTCCTATTGTGTTTTATCTTGTCTTGGGATTTCTATCCATCATCAGTTTCATAGTGGCCTTTCTAGCAAGAAAGTTGCCAAAACATTCAATGAAGCCAAGTTCATCACTTTTAGTATACTGGTGTTTTGTAGCATTTGGTTGTGTTTTTTTGTTCCTGCCTATTTCGTCACCAAAGGAAAATATATGGTAGCCATGGAGGTCTTCTCCATCTTAACATCCAGTGCTCTATTTTCACTTGGCTGTATCTTTTCTCCCAAATGCTACATTATTGTGCTAAGGCCTAAACTGAACAAAATTGTCTTTCTCTCTCCCTTAAATCCTAGAAATCCCAGATAAAAGTAATCTTGGAGAAGGTGTTAAGTTGGGGATGGTGTTTAGCACAAGACCTATACCAGTGGTGGGTTGAACTTACCTTCACTACTGGTTTGCTGATCACCAGTGACGTGCGGTGAGGTTTATGGCTGGTGAGGCACTGGCACAGGGGTTTCAATTTTTTTGTGGACTTTAACTCCCAGAATTCCACAGCCAGGCATGCTCAGTTCCGATTTAAAGTGACAGCATTTTTTTCTCCTTTGCGAAATAAGCTTTCCTTCATTCTTTTTCTTCTCCCTCCCCCTCCTTCCGCCCTCCCTCCCTCTCCCTCTCTCAAACACAGAGAGAGAAGTTGAATCCCTTTCTCATTCACTCAATCTCAAACAAATACAAACACAGAAGTTGGATTGGATATATTTTCTAATGGCTTGAAAGCACTCCTCTGCCATACCCCCCCATTCCCCTGCTGCCTTCCGATCCGAGCCTTTGATTGCAGGTGGAGCCACATTGCCTTTTCAAACTTGTAATCAGTGAAGCTGGGCTTATATACTTTTATCCAGCTGTGTGTGTGTGTGTGTGTGTGTGTGTGTGTGTGTGTGTGTGTTTGAAAAGGCAACATGGCTCTGCATGCAATCAAACTTTTTCAATTCCTCCCCCCTCCCCACACTGGCACCTTTTCCAGCTGTTTCAGAGAGGATTTCAACTCTGCTCTTGCCTGCCATCATGAAAAGAAAAAAAAATGTAAAAGGAAAAGGGCATGAGGTTCTAATCTCACCGGCTCAAGGTTGACTCAGCCTTCCATCCTTCCGAGGTGGGTGAAATGAGGACCCAGACTGTGGGGGCAATATGCTGACTCTGTAAACCGCTTAGAGAGGGCTGAAAGCCCTATGAAGTGGTATATAAGTCTAACTGCTATTGCTATTGCTATTGTGACAAAAAGCTGATTGTTGGGATTTGTGCAGGCACTGCGTGCTGTGTGCGCATGTGCAATTTGTCTTTTCCCATAAAAACAGTATGGGTGGGCGGGTGGGTGGCCCAAAGGAGCCACCATACCGATTCGCTCTCAGCTGCTCAAACTGGGCTGAACCAGCAGCAACCCAACTCTGACCTGGACTCACTGAGAAGGAGACAATGGGCTTTTAATGTGGTTTTTAATTCATCCACAGAATAGGGCACTGTGGAAAATTAATTAACAGTGGTCTTCCAGAGATACCTTTATATTGAAGGGTATATCAAGCACCAGAATCATCTGCAGAGGATCAAAAAAGTCAAGATGATGATCACAACCACATAAAATAAATGTTGAGAATAAAGAGTATGATCTTATGGTAGAATGCAGAACCTATTACCTAGCCAACATGGGATGAAAAAGTCCAGAGCAATAACATAATGTTAGGAAGTGAGTCATACATTCGCCGTTGTGGTCTGCCAGTGGCCAGTGGAGCTGGCAGCATAATCAGACAGTGAAGAGGTTGGGGAGGAACATGGGCCAGTCCTAGAGTCTAGGGAAGGCTTAGACAAGGGCTCTGCAATGGAGGCAGAGAGGGGTAGTTATGTTCTGCCTCAGGAGCCTCCAGAGTCTGACATCTGTGAGAACAGAAGAACAGGAGGAGCCTGTTCCCAGTGTGTGCATGCACAGAGCTGCCAGAAGGCAAGAACAATTAAGAAAACAGGGTTGACTCGAGAGCAAGGCTTGCAGATGATTGGCTCCTCCCATAAGACAAAAAAGAGGAGCGAACGGGACGTAAGCTTTTGCAGGAAGTAATTAGTTCATTTGGTTGGTTCAAGCTCTGAGAAGTTCTGTTGGACTCTGTGCTAAGTTTGGCCTTGCTAAACTAATTGGCAATTAGGTCTCTGGCAGCATTTCAATGGGGCATAAGGTGGGTGTTTATCAGTGGTGGGATTCAGCCAGTTCACACCTATTTGGGAGAACTGGTTGGTAACTTTCTAAGTAGTTCAGAGAACCGATTGTTGGAAGAAATCTCCTTTTGTTTTTTTCCACTTTTCAGGGCTAATTCTGTAAGGAAGGTAGGAAGGAAACATTCCAGTGTTGTTTCTAGCCTAATTTTTATTGACCTGCTTACAGAAACTACTTCTCAGGTTAACCCTTATTACATAGTAACAGCTAAGGCGAAACGCCCATCAACCTGAGTGACCTTGAGTTGGCCACACCCACCCAGTCACATGACCACTGAGCCCCACCTACCCAGATGGTCATTATGGCAGAGAACCGGTTGATAAACACCAGTGGTGGGTGAATCCCACCACTGGTGTTTATCAACAGTCTCCTGAAAGACTGTGGCAACTTGTGCAGACATCTGTCGGAATCTTCACAGCCTGCTTGTGACCATAATTCACAGCCTTTTAAATAAAAGAGGGTTTCTGAAACTAAGATTATGATTTATGCTTTCTCAGGAAGCCTGGGTCAGAACAGATGCCTTCTGGATTTACTGGAGTATAAAATGGAGGTAGTTACAGAAGAACAATCAGACTTGCAATATTCTGCTATTGTAACTAACCTCCATAAAACTAGCTTTATCTTTCTTGTGGAATTGATAGCCTGGTCAAGGTTGATTTCCTAGTAGGGCTGACAAGAAGCCCTTCCTCTTTTTTGCATGAATCAGATGTATGTTACATGTAATAAGAAAAGGGTGTGTTTGGGTGTGATTGCCTATTTGTGAACACTTAACCAGGCACTGGAGATGACCCATGGTATTTAAGACAGGGAAGGTAAACCATGAAGGCGCACTTAAAATGGAAGGATTTGGAGAGTCTGAAAACCTGACTGATAAATACAAATATGTAGCATTTTTTTGTTAATTTAATAAAACTAGGAAAATTTATTTGACCCTCTGCATCAAGTCTCTTTATTTCCTGGTAGAACTGCAATTTTTTAAAAAAATGGAAATTTCCATGATAACCATATTTCCCTTTGCATATGCAAATTGTTACTGGATTTTAGAATTCAGTTTGGCCTCACATTTGCCAATTCAACAGTTTTCTCTAATGTCCCATGTATCATACAATAGATGCCCAAAAGAAGCATGACACATCACAAATGGAGACTTAATCACGTGATTGTATGTTAATTGTATGTTAATGAATACACACATACATACATATATATGTGTATGTTTACACACACATATATATCTATGTATCTATATATCTATATCTATTTATATCTCTATCTATCTATCTATCTATCTATCTATCTATCTATCTATCTATCTATCTATCTATCTATCTATCGCATTTGTGCTGATAAATAAATAAAGGGAGACTAGTATAGATCTATTTCAAGCTATTTCGCTCTCATCAGCTAGCCATACCCTTACTGGGATTCGAATGTGGGCTGTTTTTACACATTAGGCAGTTATATTAACCTCTAAGCCACAAGCTCTCCACCCTTATCAGATGAGCCAAGGAAATGATTAAATATTATGTCAAAGCACCTAGTATGCCCAAATATAGGAGGGAGCATACTGCTTCCCTTTTGCCAAATGCAACACAAAAATGACTTTCTGCCTGGAAGGCTCCTAGGGTGGAGCTGAAAGGCAAAAGGGAAGCAGTATGCTCCCTCCCATATTTCGGCATACTAAGCCCTTTGATATAACACTTTATATTTGAGTAACTCCTCAAGCAATTTCAACCAGATTTGGTAAACAGTTGACTTACCCTCTGGAAATAAATACTGTGGGGGTAAGACACCCCTAACACCCCTCGGGGTGTGTGTTCTGTTATGATACAGTTTGTTGTGCCTTAAAACGGATTCTATTGTATGGCTGTAAAATGGCTTCTACTGTACAACACAATGGAGTTGCCATGGTAATGGCTTCACAGTACTCCACAAGGGGGCTCCCTCTGGTAAGAGGGAAAAACCAATGTTAGAAAATACATTTGGTCTGGAGTCTCTGGACAGTTCCCCCATTTAAATAAATACCCAGGCAATGCCGGGTTATCAGCACTAGGGGTTCTATAAATGAGGCAGCAAAGACAGCAAGGCCATGTTGGAAGCCATAAAAGGAGAAAGATTGGTGTGGGGAACTGGGATAGAAGGCAGATTGGCAAAGCATCATTTTGCTGCCACTATCTGGGGTGGGCTGTGGTACTATAAGGCTTTCTAAGGTGTGGCTAGCAGCCACAGAACCATGCCCTTCTGGGACTATTTTACATTGTACAATGTGGATAAAAAGACACCGATGAAGGAGGAAGAAGTAAGCAAATGTGGGGAGTTGAAGTGCCCCTGTCATAAGATTGGGCGCACACAAAAACATTTTAAAGGATAACTATAACAAGGATAACCAGTTCGTTGGAGTTGTGGTGCAATGTATTCAAATGTATATTTATACATACATACATACATACATACATACATACATACATACATACACACACACACACACACACACACACACACACACACACACACACATACACACCATATTTTTTGGAGTATAAGATGCAACAGAGTATAAGATGCACCAAGGATTTGAAGAGTTAAATAACAAAAAAAGTTTTGCACTCTGCAAACCTCCCCAAAATGGCCTGTTTTTTGCAAAAATGGCCCTGTTTTCCACCCCCAAAGGCATGCATACCCAATAGGAGGCTTATAGAGTACTCCAGGGGGCAGGAGGGGGGGCAGAATTGAGCAAAAAATGGCGTGTTTTCCACTCATTTCTGCCTTTCCTAGCCCCCAGGAGCTCTCTGAAAGCCTTCTAAAGGCTATGCATGGCCATTTTGGTGAAGGGGGCAGGGTTTCAGGAGGCAAAAAAATGCTGCATTCAGTGTATAAGATGCACCCAGATTTTCACTCTCTTTTTTGAGGGACAAAGGTGCATCCTACACTCCGAAAAATACTATACATACACACATACACACACAAACACACACACACACACACTCACTCACTCACTCACTCACCCACCCATTCATTCATTCATTCATTCATACAGGATAACCATATATACAGTGTACAATTGCATGTTTTAAAGGCTAGCTCTCTCTCTATTTAAATAGATTTGTGTGTCACTTATTTTTAAAAACGTGCATTTATTCAAACTGTTTATTTATTCAATTCTTTCAAAGTTTTTGACTGAATACATACACTTATATGGACACTTCAAAAAATCATTATTATTCATGATGAATTATTCATATTATTATTTTAATCCCATTTTTAAATACAAGTATATAATGCTGAGGGGGTAAACCCTAGCTTTAGCTGCACATTTTTCAGCAGCAGGGTGGGGGGGGGGAAATCACCTTGTGACTCTAGAGATGTAAATAAACTTTGTGTGTGTTTGTGTGTTGTTTGTGTGTGCTGACTTCTCTAAGCCACTCTCGTGTCCTCCGAGCAATTCAGTTTACATGTCATAAATTCGAGGAGAAAAGTTGAAACTGTCTCAGCTGTCAAAAGAGCTGAGAAAGTTTGTGAGAAACTCACTTGGGGACCTCAAGTCTCCAAGGCCCAGAACTGGTCTTCTTCTCAACATTGAGTCTGAGGTAACATCTAAAGCCAAATTGCACAGTTGTTATCTTGGAAAACAAACAACAGCATAATGAGATGTCTGCCAAATTGGACATTAGTTATCCTACTGGGACATGCTTATAGCCAGCAGATACGAACATTCATATTTTTAGTTTTCTGATTCAACCCAAGAATTAACACAAGCCCTGGCACGACTGGTGTCAATCATCCAGGCAGACTGTGTGTGTTGTAATTACACACTTAATGATGTCTATGGAGATTCTCAGCCATCCAATGATGGTTATCCTGAAAGTGTTTTTTTCAAAAGGCAACTGAAGTTTGTTTTCCCATGAGGAAGAATGTCTCCCTGGAAAAAGCATCTTTAGAATCACTTAATGATAGGGCAATTAGCGTTGTCAGAGCAATGGCTGAAGAAGAAAAGTTTGTATGGCCTCTTGGTAATTCCCATGATCTCCCCCTTCTTCAGGACTAACTTTTCTGATGAAAAAATTAGCAATTCTCTTCCTGCTTCTTAATAAAATATCCTCTTTGTGACATTATTGCAGGAATCCAGGCCCTGTGTCTTTTGAAGTGTATATTCCAGTGTGAAAAAAATAAACATTTCAAAATGGTCAAGATCCAAAACAATACTGGTGTGTTAGATCATTTCAAAACCAAAATAATTTGGGGTTTTATTATTCTCACAGATTCTTGGTTCACTTAAAGATGTCATGCAAACCTCACAGTGACAAATCCATACACCCCCTGTCACCTTTATATTAGGCAAAGATAAGTCAGTGCATTTTAAACATTTTAAAACAAAATAAATACATATATAACAATGTGTGTGTGTGTGTGTGTGTGTGTGTGTTGTATTTGTGCTGATAAATAAATAAAGGGAGACTAGTATAGATCTATTTCAAGCTATTTAGCTCTCATCAGCTAGCCATACCCTTACTGGGATTTGAACCTGTGCTGTATTACATATTAAGCAGTTGTGTTAACCACTAAAGCCTTTATTTATCAGCTCAAATACAACACAAATGTAACAAAGGCAACAGTAAAAATATTGGCTTTCTGTCTGGATGGTCTCTTGTGATGAGCCGATAGACAGACAAAGGAAGCAGTATGCTTCCTCCCATACACACACACACACACACACACACACACACACAGCAAAATAAAAAAATGGAATGAAAAACTGAAAGATAAGATAAAGTAAAATGCAAAGGCCTAGCATTAAGCCAGACGTTTTCAAACTTGGCAACTTTAATACTTGTAGACTTCAACTGCCAGAATTCTCCAGCCAGATGCTAGCTGGAGAATTCTGGGAGTTGAAGTCCACAAATTTTAAAGTTGCCAAGTTTGGGGGCCCCTGCATTAAGCATTATCTTTATTTATGAGAGAACCATGTGGGACGCTTATGAGCTGTCATTCCAATATGCGATAAAGCCATTATTTTTTAAAAATAAAATAAATGAAAATGTAGGGACTTATCCAGGCATTTGCTAGGAGTTAATACTACTTGGAAGACATAAATGAATATAAAATACCTCTCCAATAAATTAAATTCCAATGTGTAAAGAGCAAAAGAGTGCTTCATGTGAAGGCTGAAATCATTAGATCAGTAGTAGTCAACCTGGTCCCTACCGCCCACTAGTGGGCGTTCCAGCTTTCATGGTGGGCGGTAGGGGTTTGCTGTAACTCTGCTTTATAAATTTTATAAAGTAAAGTTACTTCCCTACTTTATAAATCACCATTAGTGTGGAACTGGTGGGCGGTTAGAAAATTTTACTACTAACAGAGATACAAAAGTGAGCGGTAAGTATAAAAAGGTTGACTATCCCTGCATTAGATACATGAAAAGAGCACTGATTAAATAAGGTAAAAGTAAAGGGAAAGGTTCCCCTCACACATATGTGCTAGCCATTCCCGACTCTAGGGGGCGGTGCTCATCTCCGTTTCAAAGCGGAAGAGCCAGCGCTGTCTGAAGATGTGTCCGTAATCATGTGGCCAGCATGCCTAAATGCCGAAGGGGCACGGAACGCTGTTACCTTCCCACCAAAGGTGGCCCCTGTTTTTCTTACTTGCATTTTTACATGCTTTCAAACAGCTAGGTTGGCAGAAGCTGGGGCAAGTAATGGGAGCTCACTCCATTAAGTGTCGCTACAGATTCAAACTGCCGAACTGCTGACCTTTCTGATCGACAAGCTCAGTGTCTTAGCCATTGAGCCACCTTTGATTAAATAAGGACACATGGTCAAATCAACCATGTAGCCAAATTCAGTACTCCAGTTTGCATTGTTGGAAGCAATAGCCATCTGGATCAATTCCAAGCCTAGAGAAAGGCTCAGGAGACAAAATGGAGGATGGAAGCTGATTGGACAGATGGTTTAATGAAGAAGCAGGACCCCATGGGTGGTTCTGGGCAGCTGACCACATGGAGTTGAGTGTGGGTTTTTTTTATACCTTCTCTGAGCCTTGCACTTGAGCTTCCTGTTCCTGTGCATCTATTGGCTGTCGTAGGGGGTTATGTTGGGGTCACAGCTGGCTCTATAGGTTGTCTAAGCTAAGTTTGGTTGAAGTTTGGAGGGTGATGCAATCTCCTTGGGAGATTGTGTAATGTAGTGAGTTCTGCTGCTAAATGGTGGTGGGTGAATCCTACTATGTCCTGAAGAGTCATGTCTTAATCCCATTATCCTGGAACTGAAGGTCTTTTGTTTCATAGATAGGATGGCCCAGTCTTTCTTAATGGGCACCAACTATCTGCTGGGGGCAGGGAGTTTCTGTCTCCCTTAAGATTTTATTTTTCTTTTAGGGGAAATATTTTATCCTGCCTTTTTTTTAAAAAAAGAATATTTCTCAAACCATTTCATTATTCTAGGTCTCTCTCTGTGTGTGTGTGTCTTCCCACAACATGAAGTCTGTTATGAACCTGTTCTGACCCCCTCCTCCGTCCAGTAACGAAAGCCGAGACAAGCGTAAAATGGAATGTCCTTTAATAACAAGACCAGAATCTCGGTGGCTGAAAGCCAAATAAACAAATAGATAAGGACTTTGGCAGCAAGTCCGACAAACCTTGGCAGCAATGCAAACAAACTCTGGCAGCAATCCAGCCTGCCAAGTTCGTTTCTTTTTAGTCCAAGCGTTGACTTCTGCAAGAAGGGCATGGCACAAGCAGTCCCTTTTATAGTCTGGAGAGGAGCTTAATGACCATCAGCTGAGCGTAATTACCTCCTGTAATTACGTAGTTGTTCTTGATGCCGAGTAGCCCTTCAACAGCGTGCATCCCGGAACAACTCACTGTTGGTTTCTGGATCACTTTCTCTTGTCTCCTCTCCACTGATCCAAGGCTCAGGCGCCACCTGGTGGCCAATCAGTCTCTCTGCACCCTGCTCGGAGTCGGAACCCTGTCCAGGGTCCTCTACATCCTCCAGGGCTGACTCATAGGGCTCCTCGCTGTCGGAGTCTGGTGGCAGCTCCAACGGCTCCTGCCGGGCCACAACAAAACCAAATATTAAAATTTGCCTCACTGAATTTCAATAAAGTTTGCTGGAGTCATATAAGTCTCATTGTTTTTCATGCTCATGCCCTTTAATGATGGAAGCTCTTTTGAAGGCCTCTAGGTATAGGTGATCACAATAATAAGCCAATAAGTAAATTACTATAAAAATAATAATAATAACAATAATAGAGTGGCACAATAGCACTTAAACTCATATACCGCTTCACAATGCTTTATAGTCCTCTCTACGCAGGGGTTTGACTCACTCAGTGGGGCACACGCTCGACCTCATATTTCTCTCGGAGCAGTGGAGTTGTGATCTTGGTCTGAGGGGTATCAAGATCTTGCCCCTGTCATGGTCGGACCACTGCCTACTGAGGCTTGACTTTCGGAGGCCAATCCCCCACTGTAGGGAGGAGGAACCGATTAGGTGGTTCCACCCCAGCCGCCTTATGGACCCTTTGGGCTTTCAGACAGCACTTGGTGTTCTACCTGATACTCTTGTCCACAGTCTGCCTAAGGCCTTGGTCACTGCTTGGAACTCGGCAGTAGCAGAGGCTCTTAACCGGATTGCGCCTTTACGGCCTATCTGAGACAGTGGATCCAGGAGGGCTCCTTGGTTTACTGAGGAACTCCGGGAGATGAAGCACCAAAAGACACGCCTGGAGTGCCGCTGGAGGTCCAGTAAGTCCGAGTCAGACCGAGCACTGTTAAAAGCTTGCATCAGAACCTACCTTCTGGCAATTCGGACTTCAAAAAATACATACATTGCCGCTCTGATTGCATCCACTGAGTCATGCCCAGCTGCCTTGTTCAGGATAACCCACTCCCTACTGAAAGGGAGGGATGCGGGCAATCCTTTACAAGGCAGAGCTGAGGAGTTTGTCCAATTCCTCGCGGATAAAGTTGCTCGTCTTTGGACAAACCTGGACTCCAATTGCGCAGAGCCAGCCGAGTTACCGGGGGAGGGTCTTGAACGACATCTTTGGATTGACTTTCAGTCTGTTACTCCTGAGGAAGTGGACAAGGCCATCGGAGCAGTGAGTGCCTCCACGTGTGTACTGGACCCGTGCCCCTCCTGGCTGGTCGCGAACAGCAGGGAGGTGACACGGAGCTGGACCCAGGCGATAGTTACCGCCTCCCTCCAGGAGGGGTTCTTTCCACCCCCCTAAAGGCGGCGGTGGTGAGACCCCTCTTGAAAAGTCTGTTTTTGGATCCAGCCATTTTAAATAACTATCGTCCAGTCTCCAACCTCCCCTTTGTTGGGAAGGTTGTTGAGAAAGTGGTGGCCTTTCAGCTCCGGAGGTCCTTGGATGAAACCGATTATCTAGACTCCTTTCAGTCTGGATTCAGGCCTGGCTACAGCACGGAAATTGCTTTGGTCGCACTGACCAATGATCTCTGGAGAGCCAGAGACGGGGGCCACGCCTCCGTCCTAGTGCTTCTTGACCTCTCAGCGGCCTTCGATACCATCGACCATGGTTTCCTTCTGCGACGGTTATGAGAGGTGGGGGTGTGAGGCACCGTTCTTCGGTGGTTCTCCTACCTCTCGGACAGGTTGCAGTCGGTGTTGGTTGGAGGGCAGAGGTTGACCCCTAGCCCCCTTAAATATGGGGTGCCACAGGGTTCGGTCCTGTCCCCCCTCCTGTTTAACATCTACGTGAAGCCACTGGGTGAGATCATTCGGCGGCACGGGATAAAATATCACCAGTATGCGGACGATACTCAGTTGTATCTGTCCACCCCGTGCCAACTCAGTGAAGCGGTTGACGTGATGTGTCAGTGCCTGGAGGCTTTCAGGGTCTGGATGGGAGTAAACAAACTTGCTCTCAATCCTGACAAGACCGAGTGGCTTGTGTTTTTCCCTCCCAATAATTGGCCATGTTCTCCAACTCTCAGGCTGGGGGGTGAAATTATACGCCCCTCAGACAGGGTTCGCAACTTGGGAGTCCTCCTGGATCCACAGCTGACTTTAGACCACCATTTGTCGGCTGTGACCAGGGGGGCATTTGCCCAGGTTCACCTGGTGCACCAATTGTGTCCCTACCTGAACCAGGAGGCTCTCACAACAGTCACTCATGCCCTTGTGAGCTCAAGACTGGACTACTGCAACACGCTCCACATGGGGCAGCAGAGTGTTTGGAGACTTCAGCTGGTCCAGAATGCAGCCGCAAGAGCAATTGTGGGTGCGCCTCGGTACACCCACGTTACACCTATCCTCCGCGAGCTGCACTGGTTGCCTATTGGTCTCTGGATACACTTCAAGGTGCTAGTCATCATTTATAAAGCCCTACATGGTATTAGACCTGGGTAATTGAGAGACCGCCTCCTGCCGATTACCTCCCAAAGACCCATTAGATCCCTCCGAATTCCATCCGCTGGCCAATGCTGGCTGTCAACCACCTGGAGGAGGGCCTTCTCTGTGGCTGCTCCGGCCCTCTGGAATGATCTCCCTGTGGAGATTCGGACCCTCAACACCCTTCAGGCTTTCCGTAAAGCCGTTAAGGCTGGCTGTTCCAGCAGGCCTGGGGCTGTTGAGTTCCATCCCCACTCGAATTGGTGTGCTTGTTGAGACCTTTTAAATTGTTTTGTATTGTTGTTTGTTTCTGTTGCCTTCCCTTTTGTATTGCCCCCTCCCCTTCCCTCGGGAATAGGGCGGCATACAAGTTGAATAAAACCTAAACCTAAACCTACAGAGTCAGCATATTGCCCCCAACAATGGACTACAGGTGGAGCTCTTGCCTCACGATCAGGAGGCTGTGAGTTTGATCTTAGGTAGCAGGTAGATATTTCTCTCCCTGATTGCAACGAGTAGCTGCTGTGAACTCAGCTGAGGCATCAAGAAGGGAATCCAGCCAGTAAATGCTCCATTCAGTTGCCCTAACTCCACCCCAATGCAAGGGATTGCAGCAGGGGTTTTATTGAAGGCCGCATCAGTGTTGGGTTTGACCCCAGGGGCCAGGTGGATATGGCCAGGGACGGTGTGGCCAGCATGACATCACTCAAGTCAGGGGTACCCTTCCCAGGCTCTGTTTTCAGCTGCTACAGCCTCCTCCAGGTCTCTGCCACCAAGAAGGTAGCTTGGGAGGGCCACACACCACCTTCACAAACTCCATTTTCACTGGCAGAGGCACTGCAGGTCAGTTCTCCGCTCTCCCACTGCTGCCACTACCGGTTTATCTGAATAGGGCTGAACCGGGAGCAACCCGTCTCTGTGGCCCATGAGTCTTGACACCCCTAGATTACAAAGTCATTAAAAGAAATTAAATTAAATTAAATTAAATTAAATTCAGCTTAGTGAATTAAATAACACGTCTGTTGCCGTCATATACTATTCTTGTGCTCATGCCTTTTATGGCACTGAGGGAAAGTCTTTTGAAGGCCTCAAGGTCTCTGGCTTCCTTATGTTACCCTCGTTACATCTCCACTAATTCCATATGGCACAATTCTAGAATCTTCCATCATCTTTCTTAAAGAAGAATCAAATTTTCACCCCAAAACTTCATGGAACACATTTTTTTTCCCCACGGGGTGTTGTGCAACCAAATAACTTTGTGCAACACTTGGAAATGCTTCAGGGTGGCAGGAAATGATGCAGATATTTTTGTTCTGGCATTAAAGAAAAGGAGATTGGTTAGAGGGGAATTTAGTGACTTAGAACATCTTGTTCTGTCATCCAGCCATGTGGGCATTATATTTTCTGGGTCATGAGGCCTCAGTCATTCATGCCCCAGTCTTCTCTTGTTTGAAAGACTGCAATTCGCTCTACTTGGGGCTACCCTTGCAAAGTATTCAGAAAATACAATTGGTGCAGATTGTAGTTGTGGGACAATTTTAGAGGGTCCTAGAGAGATGCATGTTACACTGTTGTTACTGGTTGCTTGTTTGCTTCCAGGAAGGCAGGGCAGGGCAGGGCAGACAATCTTAATTTTTTTATTGAAAAGGAAGCAGAAGAGGGGAGGTAAGAGGAAAAGGGGCAGGGAATGGAAGGCAAGGCAAGGCAAGGCAAGGCAAGGCAAGGCAAGGCAAGGCAAGGCAAGGCAAGGCAAGGCAAGGCAAGGCAAGGCAAGGCAAGGCAAGGCAAGGCCAAGGCCAAGGCCAAGGCCAAGGAGAAAGGGAAGGGAAGGAAAGGAAGGGGAAGGGCAGGGAAGAGAAAGGAAGGGAAGGGGAAGGGAAGGAAAGGAAAGGGAGGGAAAGTAAGGGGAGGGAAGAAAAGGGAAAGGAAGGGAAAGGGAAAGGGAAAGGGAAATCAACTTTAAAAATACTTCAGTCTGTGAGTGTGGCAAGAGTTCACACTTCAGCAGCAGAAGATTAAAACACATCCTGTTTCTAGCAGGTTCAAAATGACAAAGCTGCAATATTTATTTGACTGGACAAACAGTTTTTGTGCTGCATTAGGAAGAGATTTCTCAGTGTGCATTTCTCTCCTTTGAGGAATTATATAAACCCCTGTCAACTGCTTGGAGATTGGCTAAAATTGTAGAAAAACCTGGGGGTTTTTTAGACATCCCTTGCAATGCTCACCGAAGTATGGGGAACAATGTCAAGTTGACTGTTTCCGTAGCTCAAAATAATAATAATCTTTTTCCCCAAGGGAAATGACATCACCAGCCATTTTTTGGAGAAAATCCAGACATGGTGAATATACATAAAGAAATTTAAATATGTGCAGCAGGTCCTTGAGTCATGACCCTAATGAGGCCTGGCCATTTCAACTGGAAGTTGTTCTGACCCCCTCCTCTGTCCAGTAACGAATGCTGGGACAAGCTTAATTGGAATGTCCTTTAATAGCAAGACACCAAAACCTTGGTGGCTGAAAGCCAAGCAGAACAAACAGATAAGGACATTGGCAGAAACTCAGACAAACTCAGGCAGCAATAAACATAGATAAAGCTTGGCAGCAATCCAGCCTGCCAAGCTCCCAGCACTGTCCTCCGAAATTCAATCCTGCGTTGACTTCTGCAAAGAGGGCCGTGTGCACAGGTAGCTTTAAATAGTCTGGATAGGAACCTAATGACCACCAGCTGAGTACAATTACCTCCTGTAATTGCATAATTGTTCCTGACACCTAGTAGCTCTTCGATGGCATGCATCCAGAAACAACTCACTACTGGCCTCCGGCTCACTCTCCCTTGTCTCCTCCCCACTGGTCCAAGGCTCAGGTGCCTCCTGGTGGCCAACCAGCCTCTCTGTGCCCTGCTTGGAGTCGGAACCCTGTCCAGGGTCCTCCAGATCCTCCAGAGCCGACTCAGAGGGCCCCGCGCTGTTGGAGTCTGGTGGCAGCTCCAACGGCACCTGCTGGGCCACAACAGGAAGTCATGATGGTCATTAAGTGAAGCACCCATTTGATCACTTCCCTCCATCTTTCTTCTTCCCAAAGCAGTCAATCAATTAACCCTAATTGATTTGTGAGTCTTGAGCCAAGTTTCAAAACAAAACTAGTCATTGATTAGGAGCATCAATTGGCAAGACCTTTATGCAGTCAGATCTGAGCTTTGTTTGAATTAGAGCTTAACTTTGCCCCTGTTCCTTCCCTCCCCTCAGTCTGTGTCATAAATCACATTCTCCAATGAGGTGCACCCCTCCGAAGCCTGCTGCAGTAACCTGAGATTTGACTTTAGCCAAAGGTATGTGTGGAATGCGCTTCCCCGCTTTCCTCACCATGGCAACTTTAGGTGTTAACACTTGAGGTAATTAAGTGAAGCATGGGGTGCCTCAAAGCCTTAGGGAAAATCCTGAGAGGTCTAGCACAGGCAAGACACGACACGCTGTGCTTCCCACCCCTCAAGGTCCTGCAGACCTTGGGCCCACTTTCCACCCCACTGAAACCCAACACCTCCTCTTCATCCCAGGCTACCCATTGAGCATTTGCCATCTGAAGACTCTCAAGAGTTTGAGTTAGGGAAGCAGCTGGCGTTTTCCGGGCAGCCACAATTCAATGCAGCCGCAGAGAAAATTGTGGCCATTTTTCTGATTGCGCAACACAGCCAAAAAAAGATGCAGATTGCTTTACGGCCTTACTGTGAGCTCTGGAGTTCTAGAGATCTTTTAAAAATAAGTGAACACAGTGTGGGGAGATGAAGAAAGATACTGTAGATGGGTTAGGATGAGGGTCAGGGTTGAGGTTAGGGTTGGGATTTGAGTTGGATTAGGGTTAGAGTTAGGGTTGGGGTTAGGGTGAGGGTGAGACTGAGGGTTAGATTTAGGATTAGGGTTAGGGTCAATGTCGGGGTCAGTGTTGGGGTCAGGGTTAGGGTTAGGGTTACAGTGAGGATTAGGGTTAGGGTTAGGGTTAGGATTTGAGTTAGGGTTAGGGTGAGGGTGAGGTTTAGGGTCAGGGTTGAGATTAGGGTTGGGGTTGGGGTTGGGGTTGGGGTTGGGGTTGGGGTTAGGGTTAGGGTTAGGGTTAGATTTAGGGTTAGGGTTAGGGTTAAGGTCAGTGTTGGGGTCAGTGTTGGGGTTGGGGTTAGGGTTAGGGTTAGGGTTAGATTTAGGGTTAGGGTTAAGGTCAGTGTTGGGGTTGGGGTCAGGGTTAGGGTTAGGGTTAGGATTAGGATGAGGATTAGGGTTGAGGTTAGGGTTAGGATTAGGATTAGGCTTAGGGTTAGGATTTGAGTTAGGGTGAGGGTGAGGGTTGGGTAAGGGTCGAGGGTTGAGATTAGGATTGCAGTTAGGATTAGGGTTAGGATTTGAGTTAGGGTTAGGATGAGGGTGAGGTTTAGGGTTACGTTGAGATTAGGGTTAGGGTTAGAGTTAGGGTGAGGGTGAGGGTTAGATTTAGGGTTTGGGTTAGGGTTAGGGTCAGTGTTGGGGTCAGGGTTAGGGTTAGGATTAGAGTAAGGATTAGGGTTGGGGTTAGGGTTAGGATTTGAGAGGGTGAGGGTTAGGGTTAGGATTGAGGGTTGAGATTAGGATTGCAGTTAGGATTAGGATTTGAGTTAGGGTTAGGATTAGGGTTAGGGTGAGGTTTAGGGTCAGGGTCAGGGTCAGGGTCAGGGTCGAGATTAGGGTTGGGGTTGGGGTTAGGGTTAGTTCGAGGGTGAGAGTTGGGCTTGGGGTTAGGCATCCCATTCATAAGGGTGAATGACCACGGGGGTATTGTGTGTTATCTACAGTAGTCCTTGACTTGAAATAGTTCATTCAGTGACCGTTCAAAGTTGCAATGTCATTGAGAAAAGTGACTTTTTGCATTTACAAATATTGCCTTGCAGTATCTCCATGGTCACATGATCAGACTCTTGGCAACTGCCTCATATTTATGGCTGTCAAAGTCCCCTACGATCACCTTTTGCGACCTTCTGGCAAGGAAAGTCAGTGGGGAAGTCAGATTCATTTAACAACTCTGTTACTAACTTAACAACTGTGGTGATTCACTTAACAACTGTGTCAGGAAAGGTCATAAAATGGAGCAAAACTCACTTCACAAAAGTCTCACTTAAAAACAACAGAAATTTTGCGCTACATGGCGGTCATGAGGACTATCCGTAATTAGCATTATTTGGCATTATGCTAATATGAAAAATAAGGCTATGAATTTGGAGAAGTAGATGTAAGAAATCCTGTGGAAAGCAGTGTGTTGTAAATTTATAGTTTAACAGATTTCCATTAGCAAAATTTGGATACAAAGGAAAAAAAATGTGTGGCCTCATAGCTTCCTTGTCTGAATGTTGATTTACTGCACAGAACATGAAATCAGTCAGAATCAATTTCCTGTTTTTGTTCGGAAGAGAAGGCAAAATCAGTCAGTGTGTGCCTCTCTCGCACAATAATACACAGCAGTGTCAGAAGCTGACAAGGAGTTCAGCTGAAGCGAATATTCATTCTTGGAGTTGTCTGAAGCAATGGTGGTGCGGCTTTGAAGAGAAGGTGAAAACCATGTTCTCCCAGCAGAGGGGTAGGTTCTGGCTATCCATTCTAAGCCTTTCCCTGGAGGCTGACGGACCCAGCTCCAAGCATAGGTACTACTCGTGATGGAGTAACCAGTAACTTTACAGAGCAAATTGAGATTTTGTCCTGGTTTTACAGTTCCTGGTCCCGATGACACAAGTTGAACCTCAGAAAGGGCCCCTAAAAAAGTAAGAGATAAGAAGTGATCCGGATTCAGGTGGATCTGAAAACAAACATCACATTGTTACTTTTCCTAAAATTATGTACTCACATTTTGTCATGGCTAAAAGAGAAAAGAAAAACAAGTGGAAATTCATGGTATCTTTTTAAATGGGTTTTCTCTAGTTTGACATATAACAGTTTGAAGAAAATGTAAAGATGTAAAATGAGGAGCCTGCTTATAAAGAGGAACATTCCATGATGGTATTTGCATAAGCCCAGTGAGGTATAAAGAACTTCCAAGAAAGCCAGGTTCAGTGGAGACTTTCTGTTAATTCAAAGATTGGAGATAAAGTCCAGCTTTCTTTTCTGAAGAAGCTTATTTTATTAGAAGCAAAATCTCTTCAAAGAAAAACAAGAAATTCCATTTGCCTCTTGAAAAAAACACCTTTGGGATGTCTTTCTTTCTTTCTTTCTTTCTTTCTTTCTTTCTTTCTTTCTTTCTTTCTTTCTTTCTTTCTTTCTTTCCTTCCTTCCTTCCTCCCTCCCTCCCTCCCTCCCTTCCTTCATCAGATCAATATACAAAACCATTTCTCTCGCTTGTACCACAGGCCAGATTTTCAGTCTTACATCAGCCCCATCCAGATCTTTGAGCAAATTTAAAGATGTAAAGTTGTAAAATGAAAACCCTGGTTATAAAGAGGAATATTTAATGATGGTATTTGCATAAGCATAAGTCCTAGTGGACAACCATTTAGATAGGAGCCAGCCGTGTGCAGCAGCTGCCAAAAAAGCCAACATAGTTCTAGGCTGCATAAACAGAGGGATAGAATCAAGATCACGTGAAGGGTTAATATCACTTTATAATGCCTTGGTAAGGCCACACTTGGAATACGGCATTCAGTTTTGGTCACCACGATGTAGAAAAAATGTGGAGACTCTAGAAAGAGTGCAGAGAAGAGCAACAAAGATGATTAGGGGACTGGAGGCTAAAACATAGGAAGAACGGTTGCAGGAACTGGGTATGTCTAGTTTAATGAAAAGAAGGACTATCATCTAATCTCAGGGGATGCCACAAAGAAGAGGGAGTCAAACTATTCTCCAAAACACCTAAAGGCAGGACAAGAAGCAATGGGTAAAAACTAATCAGAGAGAAGCAACCTAGAACTACAGAGAAATTTCCTGACAATTATAACAATTAATCAGTGGAACAACTTGCCTCCAGAAGTTGTGAGTGCTCCAACATTGAACACTTTTAAGAAGATGTTGGATAACCATTTGTCTGAAGTGGTGCAGGGTTTCCTACTTAAGCAGGTTGTTGGACTAGAAGATTTCTGAGATCCCTTCCAATTCTGATGATGAAGCTCATCTAAGACATACCTTTAGAAACAACCTTCTCTTTCCTTTGATATATGGTGGAAATAAAAAGTGATGGAAAATATTAGTTTGAGGAATAGCTCCCATTGCAGTTACTCCCTAAAGTATGTGGTTTCATTTACACATCTGTTCACAAATTTTAACTAGTGATGTGAAATGGGTAGGATGCTGCTACTCCTGATATTTCGCACTCTTTGCACATGACACGTGACTAGCTTCCTCACACATCCCAAAATTTACTTTGTCTATGTCTATGTAATCATAGCTTGACTATACTTCTTAATTGTAATACTGGTATCCATGATTTATTCACTGTAGCTCAGCAATTGCTTCAGTTCTAAATTGAAGGAGGAAAATTTCAAAGAAATGACCTTACAAAGACCTCAGGAAGGACTATAGATGGTTTCTACCACTGTTCTTAATTGCTTTAAGAACTTTAGTCTCCTGAGCACTAAAGCCCATCCAGTTGTTCAATTTGCCATTGTTTCCATAATTCCTCAGAATTCTACTTAGTAATCTCTTGTCTATTTTACTTAAACAATAGAAATGAAAAGTAATTGAAAATTTTAGTTTGGGGACTGCTGGAAAAAAAAGGAGTAAGGGATAAACAACATATTTACAAAAATAAATTTAAATTGCATCAAAGAGGGATCAATCAATCAACTAGAACAGAGCTGCAAGGGACCTTGGAGGTCTTCTAGTCCAACCTCCTGCTCAAGTAGAAGACCGTACACCATTTCAGAGAGCTGGCTGCCCAGTGTTTTCTTAAAAATATTCAGTGAGGAAGCACCTACAACTTCTGAAGGCAAACTCTCCCACCGGTTATCCCTAAGGTGCAACTGGATTTCCTGTTTTTTTCTTTGAAGATGTTTTGCTTCTCATCCAAGAAGCTACTTCAGTTCTTGGATGAGAAGTGAAATGTCTTCAAAAGAAAACTGGAAAGTCAAGTCTCCTCTTGAAAAAGCACATTTGGGACAATCATGACCAGGATGACTGAGAATCTCCATAGAAGTTCAACTGGTTAATTGTCCTCTCTGCTAGGAAACTTCTCCTTAATTCCAGGTTTCTCCTTGATTAATTTCCATCCCTTGTTTCTTTTCTTGACTTCTGGGGCTTTGGAAAATAAGTTTCACTGCGTCTTCTTTCTTGTAGCCCCTCCAATACTGGAATACATGTCACCCTAGTCTTTCTTCTCTCTAGACCCAATTCCTGCAACTGTTCTTCAAAGGTTTTTGTCTCCAGGCCCTTAAACAGAGGCTGGAGGTTTCCTTCCAGATTGCAAATGTCTTAGAAATGTTCTGCTTTTTATATTGACTTATATCATACATTGGTTTTGTCCTGTATTTGTAATTCTGGTTTGCAGCACTTTGGTGCCCCCTAGAGGAAATCTCTTCCAAATTATAAACAAAGAGAGTGTGTTTTCTCCCTCTGCCTTTCTCAAACAGAAAATCAAAGCTCCGCCTTCTACCCTTAACCTGAAGATCTGAAGAGAGGAATTTGAAATAGGGATTAGGCTGCATTGCCTCTTTCCTCTATTCTCCGCTCTATTTGTTAGATACCTAATGCATTTTATTTTGATTTTCAAATCTGAACTCAGGTTTTCAGCCACAGGATTAAAGGGAAATCTGACACCAGAAACAAAGGAGGAGAGAGAGAGAAAAGGAAGGGAGGAAGGAAGGAAGGGAGGAAGGGAGGGAGGGAGGGAGGGAGGGAGGGTGTGTGTGAGAGAAGTAAGGAAACAAGAAAGAGAAAGGAATGAAAGAGGAAGAAAGTGAAAGAAAGAAGAAAGAGAAAGAAAGAGAAAAAGAAAGAGAAAGAAGGAAAGAAAGAAAGAAAGAGAAAGAAGGAAAGAAAGAGAAAGAAAGGAAAGAAGGAAAGAGGAAGGATGTTAGGAGAGAGGGCAGGAAGGAAGAGAAAGAAAGAAAGAAAGAAAGAAAGAAAGAAAGAAAGAAAGAAAGAATGAAAACAAAGGAAGAAAGAAAGAAAGGAAAGAAGGAAGGAAGAAAAAGAAAGAATTGATGGAAGGAAGGAAGAAGGCAGGAAGGCAGGAAAGAGGGAAGGAGGGAAGGAAGGAAAGAAGGAAGGAAAGGAGAAATAAATAAATACCAGGAGGAAAATAGTAAATTTAACCAATTTTCTGTTTCTTTTTATATTTGATTAATAACATTATGATCCTTTTGCATAGAAGGTCAGGCAAAATCAGTCAGTGTGTATCCGTAGCACAATAATACACAATAGTGTCAGAAGCTGTCAAGGAGTTCAACTGATGGGAATATTCATTCTTGGAGCTGTCTGAAGCAATGGGGATGCGGCTTTGAACAGAAGATGAGTACCATTTTCTCCCATCATACGGGAAGATATTGGCTATCTATTCTAAGCCCTTCCCTCGAGGATGATGGATCCAGTGACAAACATAGCTACTACTAGTGACGGAGACACCAGTAACTTTACAAATCAAATGGAGGTTTTGTCTTGGTGTTTCAGTTTCAGGTCCCAATGGCACAAGTTGAACCTCAGAAAGGGAACCTAAAGAAATAAAAGTCATACAGTTTCATCATCATTCACAAGCATCTGAAAAAAAAATATCACATAGATACTTCTTCTATAATTATGTATTTACATTTTGTCATGGCAAAAGAGAAAAGAAAAACAAGGAAAAGAGGAAATTAATAGTATCTTTCTAAGCGAGTCATGTCATATCATATCATATCATGTCATCATGTCATATCATCATATCATCATATCATCATATCATCATATCATCATATCATCATATCATCATATCATCATATCATCATGTCATGTCATATCATATCCACCTCACCTAAGTGATTCTGGTCTGTTTTCAACTATATAATAATATCAACTATATAATAAAACCATATAAATACATGAAGAAAACTATAGCTTGAAATGGATTAAAAAGTAGTTAAATCTTACATGGAAAAACAAATCGAGTTAAAATTTGAGGAGCAGGAAATTAAGGAGGATTCTCTGGGCACCATCCATCCCAGAGCTGCAACATACAAACCTTTAGGTCCTCTTGCTAATTGGCAAAGTCAGGTCTTAACACCCTTTGAGAAAACTGAAAGAATGGGATCTTGCCTCAGTTCTCCCAGTAAGATATACCCTAAAATGCAGGGAAAAGCACTCATCCTAAATCCCACCAGTCAAAACTCCCTATCCAATTGGATAAGTAGCATAACCAACCTGCTTGACTTGGTGGAATGGGTCTATTGGAGGTGGTGACCCTTTGAGAGCTGTATCCAATGAAATTTCAATTTAATATATGCTAATTAGTGTACACTCCAAGTGACAATGAAGTTAGTCTAAGTCTAAGTAGAATAGAATAATCGAGTTGGAAGGGATCTTGGAGGTCTTCTAGTCCAGCCCTCTGCTTAGGCAGGAAACCCTACACCACTTCAGACAATTGGTTATCCAACATCCTTTCAAAAGTTTCCAGTGTTGGGGGATTCAGAACTTCTGGAGGCAAGTTGCTCCACTGATTAATTGTTCTGTCAGAAAATTTCTCCTTGGTTCTAAGTTGCTTAACTCCTTGATTAGTTTCCACCCATTGCTGCTTGTCCTACCCTCAGGTGCTTTGTAAAATAGCTTCTTCTTTGTGGCAGCCTCTCAAAGATTGCTATTATGTCTCCCCTAGTCCTCCTTTTCATTAATTTAGACATACCAGTTCTACAACCGTTCTTCATATGTTTTAGCTTCCAGTCCCCTAATCATCTTTGTTGCTCTTCTCGCCACCCTTTCTAGAGTCTCAACATCTTTTCTACATAGTGGTGACCAAAGGTCATAAAGTGGGGCAGACCTCACTTAACAGATATCTCACTTAACAACAGAGATTTGGTGCTCCATTATGGTCATAAGAATGACCTGTAATTAGCATTATTTGGAATTATGCTAATATAAACAGCAAGTCTATAAATTTAAAGAAATAGATGTGAGAAATTCTGGGGAAAGCACTGTGTTGTAAATGTATGATTTAACAGCAGTGTCCTGAGGGAAAAAAAGTCAACCTCTTCTTTTTATTTCAGCTATCAGATAGTGAAAGACGGCTGTTAAATCTGTGGATTATTTCACATAGCTTTCTTTCAATTTCACTTGTCTGAATGTTGATTTAATGAATGGAACAAACATCAGTCAGAATCAGTTTTCTGTTTTTGTTCAGAAGAGAAGGCAAAAATCAGTCAGTGTGCCTCTCTTGCACAATAGCAATAGCAATAGAGAAAATGCCCTGTCAGAATCAGTTTCCTGTTTTTGTTCAGAAGGTCAGGCAAAATCAGTCAGCGTGATTCTCTTGCACAATAATACACGGCAGTGTCAGAAGCTGAACATGGAGGTCAGCTGAAGGGAAAACTCATTCTTGGTGTTGTCTGAAGCAATGGTGGTGCGGCTTTGAAGAGAAGATGAGTACAATTTTCCCCCCCATTATAGGGGTAGATTCTGGCTATCCATTCTAAGCCTTTCCCTGCAGGCTGATGGACCCAGTGCCAAGCCTAGCTTCTATCAGTGATGGAAACACCAATAACTTTACAGAGCAAATTTAGATTTTCTCCTGATCTGACAATTTCTGGTCCCGATGACACAAGTTGAACCTCAGAAAGGGACCCTGAAAAAAATTAAGAGTCAAGAAGTTACCAGGATTCACATGCATCTGAAAAGAAAAACCACACTTCCTTCCTCTAAAATTGTGCTCTTACATTTTGTCATGGCTATGAGAGAAAAGCAAAACAGCAAGAAATTCATAGTCTGTTTTTAAAGTCTTTTTCCTCCAGTCTGACATGTACGATTTGAAGGAAATGGAAAGATGTAAAATGAGGACCCTGCTTATAAAGAGGAATATTTCATAATGATATTTGCATATTCCTAGTGAGCTTTAGAAAGCCAGGTTCCCTTCATACTTTGTATTCAATAAGAGAATCTGGATAAAGTCCAGCTTTTTTTCCTCCCTCCCTCCCTCCCTCCCTTTCAAAATTCATCTCCCAGTCCTATTGCCTGTTAGAAAAGTAAGATTTTCTCCAAATTATCAATTTGCATCACTTTATCTTAAAGATAAAAGCCCAGCTCTGTATCTGGTATGAGATCTACTCTAGTTCCTTTCATAGATAACTGGGGAAGACCACGAGTGGAAGAAAACTAACTGTGCCATTGGACAGCTACTGCTGTGGCTGGGGTCCCTCCCTCTTGTCCAAATCCCGTAGCTGTTCCCAGGGACGTTTCAGGACTGACTAGATCTTCTGCTCCCCTCTCCGCCTGCTCCGCTAATCCACTCTCCATTTCAGTGAGACTAACATGGATGTGCAAGTGTTCCAAGCCTCCTGAAGAAGGTGTCATCATGAGATCCTCTCTTTCAGCTGCCTGCCAGTCATCCTCTGGTTTTCGGTTGGTTGTGACCCTTGCCATTGTCTTTTCCTCCTTGTTGCAGGGGTTAGACATTTGGGTGCTCCCCAAGCAGAAGCTTTTAACTCCGGGATGGGTGCCAGGTGAGACGTTGCTTCATGTCAGGCATGCCTCCTTCAATATCCAAGAAAGAAAAACCTCAACTCCATTTGAAGAGAGATAAAGTACATTGACCAGATATGAAGTGAAAGCAGCAAAAAGGAAAGCAAGATCTGAGCCAGTAATGCAGGAACATGTACATATCAAACGTTTACCCAGCAGCCTCCAACCCAATTCTCCAACCCATTGTCCAATCTGCAACTCCATAAGGTGTCATGTGGGGTGCATCTTCAAAGGGCCTCATCAAGTTAGTGTGAGAGAAGGTTGGCCTTGACCAAGTCCAAACATCAGCCACCAGCATATGCAGAAGATGGTGAGAACAAGAATCCTCCAGTACAATATAATTCCCTTCTGCAATACCATGTGTCCACCCTCCCCGTTCCTATGGCAGCCTATAGTAAGCAAGCGTAGCAGAGCCTGAGAACACCGCTATCATGTCACCCCCAGTCCTTCTTCTCATTTAACATTTGTTAAACATTAAAATGACTAATTCTTTTTTTTAAAAAAAAATGTTATTCTGGGAGATAATACTCCAAGAATTCAAATGCTTTCATTCTCTGAATGGTGATCTGCTGCATGAAGAGAAATGCCCTGTCAGAATCAGTTTCCTGTTTTTGTTCACAAGAGAAGGCAAAATCAGTCAATGTGTGCTCTCTCGCACAATAATACACAGCAGTGTCAGAAGTTGACATGGAGTTCAACTGAAGGGAATATTCATTCTTGGAATTGTCTGAAGCGATGGCGGTGCGGCTTTGAAGAGAAGATAAAAACCATTTCTCTCCAGTAGCGGGGTAAATTCTGGCTATCCATTCTAAGCCTTTCCCGGGAGGCTGACGAACCCAGTTCCAAGCATAGGTATCATCAGTGATGGAGACGCCAGTAACTTTACAGAGCAAATTGAGATTTTGTCCTGGTTTTACAGTTCCAGGCCCCGATGAAAACAAGTTGAACCTCAGAAAGGGACCCTAGAGAAGTAAGAGAAATAAATATTAGAATTCACATACATCAGAGAAAGAAATCAGATTGTTGCTTTTGGTAAAATTGTGTCCTCACATTTTGGCATGGCTATGAGAAAAAAGAAAAACAGACAGTAATTCATAATGGTTCCTTAAAAAAAGTTCTGCCAATTTAATGTGTACCCTTTGAGGAAAATGTGGCTATGAAAAAGACAGTTCTGCTTTTAAAGAAGAAGACCTCATGATATTTGCATAAATCAGTGGGCTATAAAATAGCTCTTAGAAAGCAAGGTGAGCTTGTATTCTTTAGGAGATTCTGCAGGTAACCTCCCTCCCTTCCTCTCTCCCTCCCTCCCTCCCTTCCCACCTTCATATCCCAATATAAACCATTTCTCATCCTTCTAGAAAAAGTCAGTTTTTCAATCTTACATCAGCCATCCAAATCTTTGGGCAAAGTTCTCAATACCCATTGCTTATTTATTTATTTATTTATTTATTTATCTATCTATCTATCTATCTATCTATCTATCTATCTATCTATCTATCTATTTATTGCTTTATTTATTTATTTATATATTTATTGCTTTATTTATTTATTGCTTTATTGGTTTGTTATTTTGTTGCTTTATTTATTTATGTATAGCTTTATTTATTGATTGCTTTATTCATTATAGGTTTATTTATTTTTGCTTTGTTTGTTTATTACTTTATTTATTTATTGCTTTATTGCTTTGTTCCTTTTTTGCTTTATTTATTTATTACTTTATTGGTTATTGTTTTATTAATTTATTGCTTTGTTTATTTAGTATAGTACAGTATAGTATAAGTTTATTTATAGGCCGCCCTTTTCCCTGAGGGGACTCAGGGCGGCTTACAACTTATGTAGGAGGGGATACATACAATGACGTATAGAACAATACATAATTAAAAAAAATATTTGTTTGTTTGATTTTTTAGTCAGAGTGCCTCTCTTGCACAATAATACATGGAAGGGTGAGCAGCTGACACGGAGTTCAGTTGAAGGGAATATTCATTCCTTCCGTCTGTTCCTCCCTCCCATCTTCTTTCCTTCCTTCTCTTCCTCCCTCACTCCTTCCCTAACTCCGTCCAAATCTGACCGAAACCGAGCAATTTTGTCCGCTAAGAATTGGGCATAATCCTCAGCTCTACCCTGCAAGGGTTCCCCCGTATCCCTCCTCATGATATTTGCATAAATGAGTATTTTTTTTTATTTTTTTTTTTGATTTTATTGAAATTTGTAGGCCGCCCTTTTCCCTGAGGGGACTCAGGGCGGCTCACATAAAATCAGGGAAGGGGAAATGCAAACAGTAACATAGACACATATAATAAAAACAATAGGCAACATGCATTCATCATTCGGGGGGGGGGGGGCAACTATCTTCATCCCCAGGCCTGACGGGCTAGCCAGTTCTTCAAGGCTGTGCGGAAGGCCTGGACGGTGGTGAGGGTACGAATCTCCACGGGGAGTTCATTCCAAAGGGTCGGGGCTACTACTGAGAAGGCCCTCCTCCTTGTGGTTGCCAGCCGACACTGGCTGGCCGATGGAATACGGAGGAGGCCCAATCTGTGTGATCGAATTGGTCGCAGGGAGGTGATTGGCAGGAGGCGGTCTCTCAAGTATCCAGATCCACTACCATGCAGGGCTTTATGGGTGACTAATAGCACCTTGAAGCGCATCCGGAAATCGACAGGTAGCCAGCGCAGCTCGAGTAGGCTATAAAATAGCTCTTAGAAAGAAAGGTGAGCTTGTATTCTTTAGGAGATTCTGCAAGTAACCTCCCTCTCTTCCTCTCTCCTTCCCTCTGTCCCTTCCCACCTTCATATCACAATATAAACCATTTGTCATCCTTCTAGAACAAGTCAGTTTTTCAGTCTTACATCTGTCATCCAGATCTTTGGGCAAACTTCTCAATACCCATTGCTTTTTTATTGCCTTGTTTATTTATTGGTTTATTAATTTATTGCTTTATTGCGTTGTTGCTTTATTTATTTATGTATTGCTTTATTTATTGATAGCTTTATTCATTATAGATTTATTTGTTTTTGTTTTCTTTATTTATTACTGTATTTATTTATTTATTGCTTGATTTATTTTTTTGCTTATTTGTTTATTGCTTTATTTCTTATTGTTTTATAAATGTATTGCTTTGTTTATTGATTTATTTGTTTGTTGCTTTATTTATTGCCTTTTTGTTTATTTATTTTTGCTTTATTTATTGCTTTGTTTCTTATTGTTTTATTAATTATTGCTTTATTTATTGTTGTTTTTTTTGTTTATTGCTCTCCACTTGAACCTCAGATAGGGACCTTAAAAAAAGTTAGAATCAAGAAGTTATCAGGATTCAGGTGCATCTGAAAACAAAAATCACACCTGCTTTCTCTATAATTGTGTTCTTACATTTTGTCATGGCATGAATTGAAAAATTAAAACCAGAGGAAATTCATGGTATCTTTCTAAACAGGCTTTCTCTGGTTTGACATATGACGGTTTGAAGAAAATGTAAAGATGTAAAATGAGGACCCTGCTTATAAAAAGGATCATTTCATGATGGTATTTGCATGAGTCCAGTGGGGTATAAAGAAGCTCCTAGAAAGCCAGGTTCAGTGGAGACTTTGTACTCATTCAGAGAATGGAGATAAAGTCCTACTTTCTTTGCTGAAGAAGCTTCTTGGATGTGATGCAAAACGTCTTCAAAAAAAGCAATAAAGGCCAGTTGTGTCATAAAAAAGCAACTTTGGGTGTTTTCCTTCCTTCCTTCCTTCCTTCCTTCCTTCCTTCATTCATTCATTCACTCATTCTTTCCTTCCCTCCTTCTTTTCTCCCTCCCTCAGTTCTTTTTTCCTTACATTCCTTTCCCACTTCTCTTTTTTTCTTTCTTTCCTTCCTTCTTTTCTCTTTTCCTCCCTTCCTCACTGCCTTCTTCCCCCCTCCCTCCCTCCCTCCGATCACAATAAAAAACAATTTATCATGCTTTTACCACATAAAATCCATCCAGATCTTTTGAGCAAATGTTTCTGTGTGTGTGTGTGTGTGTGTGTGTATGGATGTATGTATGCATGTATGTATGCATGTATGTATGCATGTATGTACTGTATGTATGTATGTATGTATGTATGTATGTATGTATGTATGTATGTCTAGATAGATATCTGGATGGATGGATGGATGGATGCATGGGTGGGTGGGTGGATATATAGATAGATGGATTGATAGATAGATAGAGAGATGATAGATAGATAGATAGATTAAGGTGACCAGATTTCAGAGTGACAATCATGCTTCATAACAATTTTTCCCGTTTCCTGCCGCGTTTTTAAAAAGTCCCGATCATTTTCTGGCTTCATGTTGAAAGCCCAGTGGATTTGCTTAAGAAATACTAACCGGGGCAAGACAAAAGACACCCTGTCTAAATTCCCTCTCTCTCTCTGTGTCTCCGTACTTTCACTGAAGATATTAAAATGTTAAAGCAACAAAACGGACCTCCCCCCACCACCGCGCTGCTTTTTACCTTATTTTATAAGAAAAAAATGATCTAGTACCATAGAGCTGCAGGAAATGGCTAGAGACGTTACTTCCTGGATTTTCCGGAGGGGAGGGGCATGGAGGTTGGAGGACTGCTCCGAAAAATGGTGGCATTTTTCCCTGACTAATTTCACCATTTCAATTTGCTCAGTTCTTTGTATTAACATCTGCATCATTCTGGGTTTACTTGGAGTGCAAGCCTGCTGGTAAGTGGGTTTTTTTCTTTTATTTTTTAATGTATTTTAAATTAATATTTTATTTATTGTGCATAGGATTTATTAAAATAGTTTTATTCTGTGTGGATTTAAGTTAAGAACTCCCTGTTATTAAGCTTTCCTCAATTAATCTCTGAGTAGATTCCCACCAACTTCAAGATCCCAAGGGCACATCTTGGAAGCTACACCTTTGCTTAGTTTGTAGATGATGCCTTTCCTTAAATATGAAAATAAATACATTTATTGTTCAAATGTGTACATCTCAATAGAAATGACTCTCAGGGGTAACAACAATCCACTAAAATAATAATATAAAACAGTAATTACAAAAACAGGAGCAACTGTTATGAAAATTATTATTAAAAAATAAAGAATAAAAATGGAGTTAGTAAGTATATTAATTGCAGCAACCACAATACAATACCTCGGTCCTTCTTTTCATTAAACTAGACATACCCAATTCCAAGGAATTAAAAGATGCTTGCTCCTGGGGAGGAAAGCTATGGCAAATCTAGACAGCATCCTAAAAAGCAAGTTGACCAGTTTTAAAGTAAAGAGGGACACCTTTGACTGGGGGTGGGGGCTTGATTAAAAATTTTATACGAAGCAACAAAAATTTTCATACAACACAAAATAGTATTGTAATATTTTTTTTATTTCAACATAACTACAATTTACAAATATAAATTGTAACTGTTGCCAAACATCAAAATTTTGATCGTGTGACCATGAGGATGCTGCAACGGTCGCTAAATGTGAAAATGGTCGCTAAGTGTGAAAAATGGTCATCAGTCACTTTTTTCAATGCCATTGAAACTTTGGTCACTAAGCCCATTATATCACCTTTCTTGCTCCAGTTCTTAAGTGAATAACTACAGCTGGTATTTTGTATTTTGGATAGAATCTTTTTTTAAATTGTCTTAGACTATTTTAAAAAAGATTCTATCCAAAATACAAAATACCAGCTGCAGTTATTCACTTAAGAACTGTGGCAAGAAAGGTGGTATAGTGACCAAAGTTACAATGGCAGTGAAAAAAGTGACTGATGACCATTTTTCACACTTAGCGACCATTGCATCATCCTCATGGTCACGTGATCAAAATTTTGATGTTTGGCAACAGTTAAAATTTATATTTGTAAATTGTAGTTATGTTGAAATAAAAAAAATATTACAATACTATTTTTGCATTGTATGAAAATTTTTGTTGCACCGTAAAAAAATTTTAATCAAGCCCCACCCCCATCCTGTCAAAGGTGTCCCTCTTTACCAATCTGAAAATCTGGTCACCTTAAGATAGATGGAGGATAGATAGATAGATAGATAGATAGATAGATAGATAGATAGATAGATAGATAGATAGATAGATAGATAGATAGATAGACTGACTGACTGACTGACTGACTGCTATCAAGTCACCCCTAGTCTTTCTTTTCTCTAGACCCAATGCAACCGCTCTTCAGATGTTTTCATCTCCAGGCCCTTAAACAGAGGCCTGGAGGTTTCCCTCCATATTGCAATTGTCTTAGAAATGTTCTGCTTTTTACATTTACTTATATCATACATTTGTCTTTTCCTGTATTTGTATTTTTGGTTTGCAGCACTTTGGTGCCCCCTAGAGGAAATATCTTCCGAATTATAAATGAAGAAAGAGTGTTGTTTCCCTCTGCCTTTCTCAAACAGTCAATCAAAGCTCTGCCTTCTACCCTTAACTTGACAATCTGAAGAGAGAAATTTGAAATAGAGATTAGGCTACATTGCCTTTTTCCTCCTTTCTCTGCTCTATTTGTTAGATACCTAATGCATTTTTTAAAAAAAATTCAATAGTGATCTCTGGTGTTCCACAAGAAGAGTAAAGTGAAATCTGATACCAGAAACAAGGGTGGATTGGGCAAGAGAGAGGGAGAGGGAGAGAGGGGGAGAGAGAGAGAGAGAGGAAGGAAGGAAGGAAGGAAGGAAGGAAGGAAGGAAGGAAGGAAGGAAGGAAGGAAGGTGGAAAAAAGAGAAAGAAAGAAAGAAAGAAAGAAAGAAAAGAGAAAGAAGAAGGAAAGAAAGAAAGAAAGAAAAGAGAAAGAAGAAAGAAAAAAAGAAAGAAAGGAAAGAAAGGAAAGAAAGAAAGAGGAAGGAGAAAGAAAGAAGGAAGGAAAGAAAACAGAGAAAGAGAAAAAAGGAAGGAAGGAAAGAGAAAGAAAGGAAGGAAGGGAGGGAGGGAGGGTGGGAGGGAGGGGAGGGAGGGAGGGAGGGAGGGAGGAAGGAAGGAAGGAAGGAAGGAAGGAACGAAGGAACGAAGGAAGGAACGAACAAATAAATAAATACCAGGGGGGGAATTGCAAATGTAGCACATTTTCTGTTTCTTTTTGTATTTGATTAAGGACATTGTGGTCCAAACTTTGTCTTATTTCTACCTGGAATAATATGAACAAATATATGTCATTTCTAAGCCATCAAGGGCGTAATTACTGTTACATTTTATTAAGCTTCAAATGAATAAACAGACATAATTCATTGTAGTTGGACAGATCTTTTGGGTAGAATGGGGTTTGTCATAATCTGCTTCAGCTGAATTTAATAGAACAATGGAATAACAGAATTGGAAAGGATCTTGGAGGTCCTCTAGTCCAACCCTCTGCTCAAGCAGGAGGCCCTATCACATTTCAGACAAATGGCTGTCCAACATCTTCTTAAAGACTTCCAGTGTTGGGGCATTCACAACTTCCTGAGGCAAACTGTTCCACTGATTAATTGTTCTAACTGTCAAGAAATTTCTCCTGAGTTCTAAGTTGCTTCTCTCCTTGATTGGTTTCCATCCATTGCTTCTTGTTCTACCCTCAGTTGTTTTGGAGAATAGTTTGACTCTGTCTTCTTTGTAGCAGCCCCTGAGATATTGGGACACTTGTCATTCCTCCTTCAATATCCAAGAAAGAAAAATCTCAATTCCATTTGAATAGAGATAAAGTACTTTTACTAGATATGAAGTGAAAGAGTGAAAAGGAAAGCAAGATCTGAGCCAGAAAGGCGCAAACACATATATATCAAATGTTTACCCAGCAGCCTCCCCCCCAATTTCCCAACCCAGTGTCCAATCCGCAACTCCCTAAGGTGTCATGTGGGGTGCATCTTCAAAGGTATGTGAGACGGTGGCCTTGACCAAGTCCAAGCATCAGCCACCAGCATGCGCAGAAGATGGTGAGAACAAGGCTCCTCCAGTACAATATAATTCCCATCCTCAAAACCATGCCCCCCCATTCCTATGGTAGCCGATAGTAAGCAAGCATAGCAGAGGCTGATATGCGGCCCTCCTTCAGAAATGACATCACTCCTGGAGAAAACAACAACAAAACAAAACAACAATAATTGCTGCTGCTGGTGCCCCCTGCAGTCCAAACGGGAGTACTCTAAACTGGAAACATCCCAAAGGGCAATTGAAAGCAGTTTTCCACTCATCTCCCTCTTTGATTCTGACCCTGTAGTAGGCTTCCCTGAGGTCCAACTTTGTAAAAATTTTCTCTTTGCTCAACTAGACTAACATGTCCTTCATGAGCGACAAAAAGGGACAGGTTTTCCACGCAAATGGCATTAAGATTTTTGTAATTAACGCATAAGCGAAAGGCGCCATCTTTCTTTTCTCTGAACAATACAGGTGCAGCCACCCTTGGTCTAGCTGGTTGTATGAACCCCCTTTATAAATTTTTGTCAATGAACTTTCGTAATTCCTCCATCTCACGTGGGGTCATCAAATAAATCTGGGACTTAGGGAGTTTTTTCCCCCTGGAAGGATTTCAATGCTACAATCAGTGGCACAGTGGGGTGGGGTAGTTTGTCAGAGGCCCTTTCACTGAAAACCTCCCTGAGGTCACAATATTCTTTGGGGATTTTCTCTTCTCCTTCAATCTTTTCCTGCACTGCAGCAGCTAGGTTCGTTTCGGCATTAGCTATGTGGGACATCCTTCCCTTCCCCTCAGGGGATTTAGTGGAACGAATGCACAGCCACCCTTTCCTCCAGTTCATGTAAGGGTTCCATTACCATAGCCACGATAATCCCAGTATGAGGGGCCGATGCATCCCAGGTGCCACGGTGAAACTCAAGGTTTCTTGGTGATCCCCCATCCACATTTCTATTGGTTCAGTTACAAAATGGGCAGGGGCACCCACAGCGATTCACCCATGCAGCTGGCAAAAAGCAATGGCACTTTCAAAGTTGTCAGTTTTAAACCCATTTTCTCCACCACCTCTGGGCTGATTACACATTGGGTGCAATGTGTAATCAGCCCAGAGGTCTAAAAGGGCCAGCATCTTCTGCTGGGTTTCAGTTGATGACACTTTTAATTCTACTGGGTTGGTCATCAGGAACTCACCAAGTGATCATCTCTGAATCAATTTCTCTTTCTCCCATGGAAGAGGAGGATTCCTTTTCCTCCTGGCCTGGAGGAAGGACATCAGCACCTTCCACGCCTTCAGGGCAGTTTCACAGTGTCTCCCTAGCTGCCAGCCAGGTTCCTCCCTACCAGCCGGGGTCAGTTTTCGGCCATGTCTAGCATAGCAGTTGGACTCCCAATGCACCTCCTTTCCTGCTTTAGGTGCCTCCTCGGACCTCCCCGACATATGCACAAACAGCTCACGAAACTCCTGTGTATATTCAGCCTTAGGGCTCCCCTCCTTCATCTTTTGATTTAGGAGGGGGTCACCAAAACATTTCCTCAGGGCAGTCATAAACCCCTTGCAATCTCTCAGCAGGGTGGAATCATCATCATTACGGAAGGCTACCATCTAAGCAGCCACGCTGCCTTCCAAAGCCATAGTGACACTTCCCACTTTGGCAACTTCTGATAATGAATCGCCTCTATACTCTTGCATGTAATCCCAAACTTGTAGTAAAAAAAAACCCTCAGTTCTTTGGTATCTCCTCTGTACTTCACTCCAAGTGGAGGAATCTGAGGAATTTGGTGCCTTAGGGGATTTTCACCCCCCCCCTTAGGGGAGCTCGAATTGCTGCTGCTGTGGCTGGGGGCTTCCATCTTGCCCAACTCCGGTAGTTGTTCCCAGGGACGTTTCAGGGCTGACCAGGTCTTCTGCTCCCCCCTCCGCCTGCTCGGCTAATCCACTCTCCCTTTCAGTGAGACTTACATGGATGCACAGGCATTCCCAAGCCTCCTGAAGAAGGTGTCATCATGAGATCCTCTCTTTCAGCTGCCTGCCAGTCATCCTCTGGTTTTCGGCTGGTTGTGACCCTTGCCATCGTCTTCTCCTCCTTGTTGCAGGGGTTAGATATTTGGGTGCTCCCCAAACAGAAGCTTTTAACTCCGGGATGGGTACCAGGTGAGCCCTTGCTTCATGTCAGGCATGCCTCGTTCAATATCCAAGAAAGAAAAACCTCAACTCCATTTGAAGAGAGATAAAGTACATTGACCAGATATGAAGTGAAAGCAGCAAAAAGGAAAGCAAGATCTGAGCCAGTAATGCGGGAACATGTACATATCGAACGTTTACCCAGCAGCCTCCACCCCCAATTCTCCAACCCATTGTCCAATCTGCAACTCCGTAAGGTGTCATGTGGGGTGCATCTTCAAAGGGCCTCATCAAGTTGGTATGAGAGATGGTTGGCCTTGAAGAAGTCCAAACATCAGCCACCAGCATATGCAGAAGATGGTGAGAACAAGAATCCTCCAGTACAATATAATTCCCTTCCCCAATACCATGTCCCCACCCTCCCCGTTCCTATGGCAGCCAAATAGTAAGCAAGCATAGCAGAGGCTGAGAACACTGCTATCATGTCACTCCTGCTTTCACTCTCTGAATGCTGATCTGCTGCATGAAGAGAAATGCCCTGTCAGAATCAGTTTCCTGTTTTTGTTCAGAAGAGAAGGCAAAATCAGTCAATGTGTGCTCTCTCACACAATAATACATAGCAGTGTCAGAAGCTGACATAGAGTTCAACTGAAGGGAAAACTCATTCTTGGAGTTGTCTGACGAAATGGTGGTGCGGCTTTGAAGAGAAGATGAGTACCATTTTCCCCCACTATAGAGTAAGATTCTGGCTATCCATTCTAAGCCTTTCCCTGGAGGCTGACGGACCCAGCTCCAAACATAGCTACAACTAGTGATGGAAACACCAGTAACTTTACAGAGCAAATTGAGATTTTGACCTGGTTTTACAGTTCCAGGCCCTGATGACACAAGTTGAACCTCAGATAGGGACCCTAGAGAAATAAATATTAGAATTCGCATACATTGGAGAAAGAAATCATATTGTTGCTTTTGGTAAAATTGTGTCCTCACATTTTGGCATGGCTATGAGAAAAAAGAAAAACAGACAGTAATTCATAATGGTTCCTTAAAAAATTTCCTCCAATTTAACGTGTCCACTATGAGGAAAATGTGGCTATCAAAAAGAGAGTTCTGCTTTTAAAAAAGAAGACCTCATGATATTTGCATAAATCAGTGGGCTATAAAATAGCTCTTAGAAAGTAAGGTGAGCTTGTATTCTTTAGGAGATTCTGCAGGTAACCTCCCTCCCTTCCTCTCTCCCTCCCTCCCTCCCCTCCCACCTTCATATCACAATATAAACCATTTTTCATCCTCCTAGAACAAGTCAGATTTTCGGTCTTACATCAGCCAACCAGATCTTTGGGCAAACTTCTCAATACCAATTGCTTATTTATTGCCTTATTTTATTTATTGCTTTATTTATTTATTGCTTTATTTATTTATTGCTTTATTGCTTTGTTGCTTTATTTATTGCTTTATTTATTCATTGCTTTATTTATTTATTGCTTTGTTTATTTATTTGTTTTTTCTTTCTTTATTGATTAGTTTGTTTATTGCTGTCCACTCAGCAAAGTGACTCTGGGGTGTTTTCAACTGTAAAATAAAACCATATAAACATTTTAATAAAAACATAGCCCAAAACCTGGATGTAAAACAAGAGAAAAATTTCCTGGAATAGTAAATCAAATTAAAATTTAAGGCAAGGAAGTTAACAGGATAGGAATCCTCTTGATACCAACCATCCTCATAGCTGCAACATACTTTTAGCTCTCAATGTTAAAAGTTAGGTCTTAATTCATTTGGGAAAACTGGAAGAATGGAGAGGATTGTCTCAGCCCTCTGAATCCCATATTCCGTAAAGTGAGGATGGGAGCCCTCCTTCTGGATCCTGTCAGTCAAAACTCTGTAACCAATGGATATGCAGCATGCCCTCCCTGTTTGCGTTGGGTGCAAAAGGAAGATATAATTGGGACAAGATTCATCAGATATCCAGGTTTGATCCCAAGAAGGGTTTTAAAGGTGATATCCAATCCATTCTGTTGGACTTGTGAATGTTCCATTGGATGTAGAAGAATCTCACAATCTTTTTTGCATCGTGGCAACCAAAGGTCATAATATGGGGCAGACCTCACTCAACAAATGTCTCATTTTTTTTAAGTAATGATTTAAAGAAACAGGTACAGCATTGTTCCATGATTTATATGTTGCCAACCAAAAAGTTAGATTATATTCCTAACCGAAGGGAAGGGAAAAATGAATTGAAGCAGAATGAAAATACATTTTTGAAATTATGTAAGGTTCTTAAGGGGACAGGGTGGCTCAGTAACTAAGAGGCTGAGCTTGTTGATCAGAAAGGTCAGCAGTTCGGTGGTTTGAATTCCTAGCATCGGGTAAGGACGTGTGCTTCCGTTACTTGTTCGAGGTTCTGCCAACCTAGCAGTTCGAAAGCATGTAAAAATACAAGTAAAAAAATAGGAACCACCTTTGGTGGGAAGGTAACAGCATTTGGTGCACCTTAAGCATTTCGGCATGCCAGCCACATGAAGATATCTTCAGTCACAATGTCCAATTAAATGATTTCGCGGGTTACTTAGGTACTCCCTTTCTTCTTATTCTGACATCTATGGAGATGACCTTGGTTCCAAAGAGAAAGATTGGGGATTTGTCTGGCAATGCATTCCAACTTCTCCCCCCTCCCCACACAAACCCACATCTCCAAAGTATGTGGCAACTGAGAAATGAGAAATAGCTCCTGCCATGTTCAGTTTGAAATTGACAGATATTGGATGCACCAAATTCTGTATCTTTTGTATTATTTGGAACATTGTCAAAGGGAATAGATTGCATAAATTGTGGAGCATATCATCCACTCTTGCATGGTCAGCTGCTGTTTCTGCTTCTGCTTTTACATCATATGACATTCTGATGTTTCCCATTGTTCCCCAGAAAACAATTGTAGGAGTGGAGATTAATATCAGACAGGAAACAAAACAACTCCACACACCAGGGTTCAAATAATTTAATTTATTGCTTAAAGTCTTTGCAGAGGAATATACTCAAATAATGGTCATGCTTTTCTAAAATACAGTTAAGCTTACAAGAATTAAAAACTCAATAAATTTTACAGTTGAAAGAACACTGACAAATACAAAGTAAATGATACTGTGATAAATTTATGATTTTAAAATGGAAATATACTTCTTAATATATTTATGTAATGCTTTAGGAATTCATGTAATGCCCCTGCAAATATCGGACATAATTTGATGTACATCAATATCTGAAAAATCCTAACAGGGAATAACAATCTTAGATGACCAAAATCAAGTTCAATGCACATGTTGAAAAGGAGAAAGCATTATGTTAAAGAATCTTGTGAAATGGAGAAAATGAAGAAACAAGAGCAGAGATTTTGAAATGGGTAAAAATAATAAATCTAAATAATCATAAACATCCTACACAAATCTTTCTTTGACAGAAATGCCCCTCTGCCCCTATCACTTATATGTTTCGTATAGGTATTAGTCATTCTAGTAATTTTTAAAGCAATTTTTCTGAGCTAGAAATTAACATCTCTTTGTGAGTAGCTCCCTGTGGTTGAGGTCAGGGCGGAAAACAATGATGTAGCATTTTGGGAGGAATATGCATCCCAGTAATGCAGCGCTGGAGGCCAAAATTGAGAAGACCTCCACAGCTACCATGGCTTTTCCTTTTGTGCTCAGATAGGCTGGAAAGAAGGAGATCCACACACTGCAAAAGGCCAACATGCTGAAGGTGATGAACTTTGCTTCGTTAAAGCTGTCAGGTAATTTACGGGCAAGGAAAGCCACAATAAAGCTGGCGATGGCCAAGATACCCATGTAGCCCAACACACAGTAGAAGAAGAAAGGTGACCCCTCATTGCACTGTAAAATCATTTCTTGGGGCTGTGAATGCATGTCCAACTCCGGGAATGGGGGAGATGTCGACAACCAAACAATGCAAATACATACTTGGAAGAGAGAGCAGGAAATGACAATAGAAAAGGCCAATCTTTTCCCCACCAATTTCCTCATCTGAGATCCAGGTTTAGTGGCCATGAAAGCAACAACTACAGTGGTGGTTTTGGCCAGTACACTAGAAATGGCCACTGAGAAAGTGATGCCAAACATTGATTGTCGGAGAAGGCAGGTCACTTTTCCAGGCTGGCTGAGGAAGAGCAAAGAGGAGAGAAAACAGAGCAGAAGAGAGACAAGGAGGGTGTAGGTGAGGGACCTGTTGTTGGCTTTGACAATGGGTGTATCTTTGTTCTTAATAAAAATTCCAAGAATCCAAGAGGTCCAGAAGAAGAAACCAAGAGCTGCTGAGGCTGAACCAATTCCTAAGGATTCTTCAAAAATTAGGAAAACCAGGTGTTTCAGTTTACATCCATTCTTTTCTTTATTTGGATAATGATCTTCAGAACATTCAAAGCAATCTTCCATATCTGGAAGGAAAATCAACATATTTCTTTTCATCTAGGCATTCTATACTATTGAGGGGTGCTTGGTGCTCTTTGTGTTTCCTTGTTTCTTTGTAAATGTTTCATCGACCCGAACTAAATACCATCAAAACGTCTTGCCAGTCTATGTGGATGGGGACCTACTTAGAGAGTCTTTGGTTGAACTGTTTACTGATGGCTTTTTTGCAACTTCTTCTTTTTTAAATAAAACATACAAATACAAATACAACTTTAAACATACACCCCTCCCCCCCCACGGTGACAGTCATCCACAGCCCAACTTTTTTTTCCCTTCATCATTGTTTAGTCTCTAAGCAGCAGCTTCTCGTTACAAACTTCAGGGATCTATTACAATATCCATGTTCACTTTTAGTTCCCATTGTTAACAATTGCTATTTAACTTTCCCCGTTTTAAGTCCCTGCTGTTCTCCTTGTCGTCCACATATACCATAAGTTCCAGCTAAGACAATGTTCCATTTCTCCTTTGTCCCTCAGCCAACCCGTCATTCTGTCCATTTCTGCACATTCATAGATCTTTTTAATAATGGCGTCTTCCGATGGTATAGTAATAGATTTCCAAAATTGTGCATAGGTTATTCTTGCGGCCACAATTATATGTAGGCTCAAATGCCATATAGATTTACTCATGTTTTCTGGTTTCATGCTTAGTAGAAAATTCTCGGTTTTCCATTCCATGCTTGCCCCGGTAACCTCTTTTAGCCAGTTTTGAATCCTTCTCCAGTATTTCGTGGCCTCAGTACAATGTATTTTATGTGTTTTAATTACCACATGGGGACTGTCTGAGTGAAGAGATGAGTGTGTTTGATTCGGAGGGCCTGCCGGGGAACGCGGGAGCCATAGGGGTGGTCGAGGGAAACACAGACATGGGAGTGGGCCGGAGCATTACGGTCGTAACAGGGAGGGGCAGATATGGCGGGGACTTTAGGGCTGGCCATTACCGGGGAAGGAGGGTTCACTACGTCATAGAGATCCCTCCTTCCAGCCCTATGAGTCCCACTCCAAGACCAGATGGCGCGAGTAATCAGGACCCTGGTCTCAGGCTGTTGTCGCTAAATGCCAGGTCTGTAGTTCATAAGGCTCCCCTCGTCCGGGACTTAATTTTAGACGAGAGGGCAGACCTGGCATGTATTACTGAAACCTGGCTGGGCCCGGAGGGAGGAGTCCCCCTTGTAGAGATGTGCCCAGAAGGTTTTCAGGTGCTTCATCAGCCGATAGCCCAGGGAAGGGGTGGAGGTGTGGCTATTGTTATCCGAGAGTCTTTAGTACCTCGTAGGATCCCTGCTCTGGAGCTTGTCGGGTGTGAGTCCCTACTGGTGAAGTTGGACCTCAAGGGTCAAGTGGGTTTGCTGTTAACGTACCTGCCTCCCAACAGCGTTGCAGCAGCCCTCCCCTCGCTCCTCGAGTCGGTAGCTGAGCTGGCAATTGAGTTCCCCAGGCTTATGGTTCTGGGGGATTTCAATTTGCCTTCGCTCGGTGAACACTCTGATGGAGCGCAGGAGTTCATGGCTTCCATGACAGCCATGGGCTTGACCCAGGTAATTCGGGGCCCAACCCATTCAGCGGGTCACACACTCGACCTCGTATTTCTCTCGGAGCAGTGGACTTGTGATCTTGGTCTGAGGGGTAATGAGATCATACCCCTGTCGTGGTCAGACCATTGCCTACTGAGGCTTGACTTTCGGAGGCCAAACCTCCGCTGTAGGGAGGAGGAACCGACCAGATGGTTCCGCCCCAGGCGACTTATGGATCCCTTGAGGTTCCAGACGGAGCTTGGGGCTATTCCTGATACTCTCGCCCACAGTCCGGTGGAGACCCTGGTTGCTGCCTGGAATTCGGCGGCGACGGGGTCCCTTGACCGGATTGTGCCACTACGGCCGCTCTGAGGCTGTGGATCCAGGAGGCCCCCTTGGTTTACCGAGGAACTCCGGGAGAGGAAGCGCTGGAGGAGACGCCTAGAGCACTTGTGGAGATCCAACAAATCCGAATCGAGCCAAGCACTTTTAACATCGTGCACCAAGGATTATATCAGGGCAATTAGGACGGCAAAAAGATCTTATATTGCCACCTTGGTTGCCTCTGCCGAGTCACGCCCTGCCGCCCTGTTTAGGATAACCCATTCCCTCCTAAATAGGAGGGATACGGGGGACCCCTTGCAGGGTAGGGCTAAAGAGTACGTCCAGTTCTTGGCGGATAAAGTTGCTCGGTTTCGGTCGGAGTTGGACTCCGATCCTGCAGATCCAGCCGAGGCACAAGCGGATAATCTGGTAGACCATCGCTGGGTTGAGTTTCAGGATGTTGCCCCTGGGGACGTGGACAAGGCAATGAGAGCTGTGAGTGCCTCCACATGTGTACTGGACCCGTGCCCCTCCTGGCTGGTTCTCAACAGCAGGGAGGTGACACGGGGCTGGATCCAGGTGGTTGTTACCACCTCCCTTCGGGAGGGGGTCTTTCCCCCCGCACTTAAAGCGGCGGTGGTGAGACCCCTCCTGAAGAAACCATCTTTGGATCCAGCCTTTCTTAACAGTTACCGTCCAGTCTCCAACCTCCCCTTTGTGGGGAAGGTTGTTGAGAAGGTGGTGGCCTTTCAGCTCCAGTGGGCCTTGGAGGAAACCAGCTATCTTGACCCATTCCAGTCCGGCTTCAGACCTGGCTACAGCACAGAAACCGCTTTGGTCGCATTGACCGATGACCTCTGGAGAGCCAGGGATCGACGCCATGCCTCCATCCTGGTTCTCCTTGACCTCTCAGCGGCTTTCGATACCATCGACCATGGTATCCTTCTGCGATGACTGCGAGAGTTGGGGGTGGGAGGCACTGTTCTACAGTGGTTCTCCTCTTACCTCTCGGACAGGCCGCAGTCAGTGTTAGTTGGGGGGCAGAGATCGACCCCTAGGCCCCTAACATATGGGGTGCCGCAGGGTTCGGTCCTGTCTCCCCTACTTTTCAACATCTACATGAAACCGCTGGGCGAGATCATTCGGCGGCACAGGATAAAATACCACCAGTATGCGGACGATACCCAGTTGTATCTGTCCGCCCCGTGCCAACTCAATGAAGTGGTGGACGTGATGAACCAGGGACTCGAAGCCGTTAGGGACTGGATGAGGGCTAACAAACTCGTGCTCAACCCGGATAAGACCGAGTGGCTGTTGTGTTTCCCTCCCGCCAATTTGGCAAATATTCAATCTCTCAGGCTGGGGGGTCAAACATTATACCCCTCAGACAGGGTCCGCAACTTGGGAGTCCTCCTGGACCCACAGCTGACTTTCGAACATCATTTGTCAGCTGTGACCAGGGGGGCATTTGCCCAGGTTCGCCTGGTGCACCAGTTGCGCCCCTACCTGAACTGGGAGGCTCTCACAACAGTCACTCGTGCCCTTGTGACCTCTAGGCTGGAGTACTGCAATGTGCTCTATATGGGGCTGCCCTTGAGGAGTATTCGGTGACTTCAGCTAGTCCAGAATGCAGCCGCGTGAGCGATTGTGGGTGCACCTCGCTTCACCCATGTAACACCTATCTTCCGCGAGCTGCGCTGGCTACCTGTCGATCTCCGGATACGCTTCAAGGTGCTACTTGCCACCTTTAAAGCCCTTCATGGTAGTGGATCTGGCTACTTGAGAGACCGCCTACTGCCGATCACCTCCACACGACCCATTAGATCCCATCGTTTAGGCCTCTCCGAATTCCATCCGCTGGCCAATGCCGACTGGCCACCACACGGAGGAGAGCCTTCTCGGTGGTTGCCCCGACCCAATGGAATGATCTCCCCGTGGAGCTTCGTACCCTCACCACCCTCCAGACCTTCCGCACAGCCCTTAGAATCTGGCTATCCCATCAGGCCTGGGGCTAAAGATTGTGTCCCGCCCGAATGGTATGAATGTTGCATTTTAATTATGTACGGTCTATTTGTAAAAGACTGTTTCCCCCTTCCTTTTTGATTGTGAGCCGCCCTGAGTCCCCCCAGGGAAAAGGGCAGCATACAAATAAACACAAATTCAAATTCAATACCACCAAATATGGTAGAATGTGCCATCCCTTCTTCCACATTTCCAACACAGTGGAAATAACCCAGGAAACATTTTGGTTAACCTTGTTTGGGGGAAGTGCCATCTATAAACCATCTTGTATACATTTTCTTTAAACACTGCAGATATTATAAGTTTAATAGTCTTACTCCATAGATCCCACCATTTGCCCATTTCAATCTCATAGCCAAAGTTTCTCTCCCATGTTATTAGAAGGCTTTTATCCATCTCTTCTTTAGCATCTTGATAGATCAAAAATTGATAAATTTTCGATAACATTTTTTTATCTCCGCCAAACAAAATTTTATCTAGCCCCTGAGGGTTTGGGTAGATCCCAAACCATACCTTATCACTTTTAAACCTATTTCTAATCTGTAAATATTCCCACCATTCCAGATTCCTGCCCTGCTGCTCTATTTCCATCTTTGTTTTCATCTTGCCATCTTCTTTCATAATGTCTTTATATGTTATGTTTCTTGTCCAGTTAAATTCACTGGGATGCGTTAAAGCCTCCAACGGTGCCAACCAACACGGAACCCTAAGATAATACTTTTTCCTCATCTTTCCCCACACCTCCATCAAAATCTTCCGAATATAATGTCCCATGAAGTACCTATGGGGAATATCTCTTTCTTGCCAGAGGGAGCATTCCATCCCTGGGGGAGGTCATGTCCCTCTATAGCCAATAGGCGCCTTCTACTCAACGTCACCCAATCCTTCACCCATGTCATAATTGCTGCATTATAATATGCTTCCCAGTTGGATACTCCGAAGCCTCCCAGTTCTTTACGTTTCTGCAACATTTGGGCTTTAATTCATTCTTTCTTGCCTTGCCATATAAATCGAGCCAATATTGTCTCCAAGGATTTAAAAAAAAAATTGTCCAATTTAGTCGGTGCCGTTTGAAACAAAAACAAAAATTTCGATAGTACATGTGTCTTAACTGTCCCAATCCTGCCCATCAAAGACAGTTGTTTACCACTCCAATTAGTCATATCCTTAGATACCTGTTGTAGTAATTTCATATAATTATCTACCTTGATAGAGGAACATCTCTCCTTAAACCAAATTCCCAAGTATTGTATTTTATGGGCCATGTTAATCCCTAACAGGCTTTCTACTTCCCTTTTCTGGTTCAAAGTCATATTCTTAATTAACAGTTTTGTCTTCTCTTTATTTATACATAACCCCGCTATCATACTGTACTCCTCTATTTTATGTAAAAGTTGTATCCCAGAAGCCATAGGATCCTCGATAATAAAAACAAGTTCGTCAGCAAAAGCCTGGACCTTAAATTCCTGAGCTTTAACTCGTAATCCTTTAATTTGTATATCACTCCTCACTATTCTAAGAAGGGGTTCTAATGTAAGGATAAATAGTATGGGGGATAACTGGCACCCTTGTCTTGTGCCTTTACCAATCTCAATATCACCCACCTCTTCTCCATTTACCAATAATGTCGCAGTTTGTCGTACATAAATTGCCCGAACAGCATTTAAGAAGTTTTATCCAAACTTCATATTTTCTAATTGTGACAACATAAACTTCCAATTTACCTGATCAAAAGCCTTTTGTGCGTCGAGAAACATAAAGGCCACTTGTTTGTCCAGCCGGGCTTCATAATATTCTAAGGCATCCAAAATAATTCTAACATTATCTTTCAAATGCCTTTGCGGCAGGAAGCCGTTCTGATCAGGGTGTATAAATTTGTTAAGGAAGAATTTATGTCTATCTGCCAGTATAGCTGCAAAGATTTTATAATCCACATTCAAAAGTGAAATGGACCTATAGTTTTTAATTTGGATATGGTCAGCTCCAGCTTTAGGCAAAAGGGATATATAGGCCTCAGCCCACGATTTCGGTGCAATAGAATCCATCAAGATAGCATTAAATATTACAATCATCTCTTGTCCTAAGATTTCCAAAAAAGTTTAATAGACTTCAACTGGCAAACCATCCATGCCAGGAGTTTTGTTGTTTTCCATTTTTTTAACTGCCTTTTCTAATTCATCTATTGTTATCTTTTGGTTTAGTACCCCTTTCGCTTCATTTGAGATCTTAGGTAGATTTGCATTATCTAAAAATTCCTTAATTTGGTCCTCAGAAATTTCCCCTCTACTATATAGTTGCTGAAAAAAACCTTGAATAATTTCCCTTGATTTCTACTAATTCCCCTTTATTATTCTGCAGTTGAGCTATACGTCTGCTCTCTCTTTCTTTCCGTAGTCTATAAGAGAGCCAACGACCCAGTTTGTTAGCATCCTCAAAAAAGTTTTGCTTAATCCCCCTAAGTTTCTGAGCAACATCCTCATGATCTAGAAGAGATATCCCGTGCTTAATTCTAGCCATTTCTTCTTTTTTATCATCTAGTGGGTCCTGTTGCAAGGCTTTTTCCACCACCTTAGTTTGGCTACCCATTTTGCCCTCTCTTCTAATTTTTTCCTGTGTGTGCCTATTGTATATTTAATAGCTAGGCCCCTCATATAAGCCTTGGCTGTATCCCAAAGTATTTGTGGGGTTACTCCCTTCCTATTTTCTTCAAAAAAAACCAAAACCCTCATTTCCCTTTTAAACATTAGTTGAAATTCTTGTTCTTTCACTGTCTCTGTATTCATCATTCACCTTATCTTCCTCCCCTGCCTTACTCGTTTCCACACCAATAAGATTGGATTATGATCGGCCCAGGTATTAACCTCGATTGCTGCTTCCTTAATCAGATCCCCAATTTCTGGTGTCAACCAAGCCATGTCGATCCTAGAACAGGATTGATGTCTATGTGAAAAGAATGTAAATTATTGTTTCTGTGGGTGGAGTTCATGCCATACATCCTTTAATTCATATTCCTCCCTCATGTCTTCAAAAGTTTTGGGGAGAGTGCTCCTCCTTTCTCTTAACCCCCCCCTCTTTTGGATGTTTCCTGGGTTATAGTCCATTGTCCTATCTACCACAGCATTATAATTACCCACCACACATATGTAGTCATAGCCTAACTCTGCAATTTTTTGATGCAACTTTCTAAAAAAGGTACTTTGATTATTGTTCGGCGCGTATATGACCACCAGCAAAATTTTATATCGACCAAATTTCAATTCAACCATTAAAAGTCTCCCCTCCCCATCAGTATACACCAATTTAGAATCCATATGACCTTTTCTTTAAATCTGCTTCTTGATTTGTGTGTTGTTTACTTGATTGTTGGTTTGAGGTTAACTTTGGAGTTAATCTATGATGATATTGGTGCTGATTAGTGGCGGAGAGATGCTGGAGTCTATTTTGTTCTCTTTTGGTCTGATTGATTGCCTCTTTTGCATAATCATTAGATGCTGTTAATGTCTATGGTTGATTGATGGCTGATTTGTGAGAGTGCCAGGTATCTAGATATTCCCTGGCATTTTTGGACGGTGTGGTCTAGCATTGTCACATTTTCCCAATTGAAACTACCATTAAATCTACTGTTAAATGGGCTTTAGTTGGCTCATGTGCTACACTGATTTTATATGGTTGTCCAGTTTGTTTGGTGGCTTTTGAGATATTCTTGATGTATAGCAGTGTAATTCTGTTTAGGGTTTGTGTTTGTTGTGCTGTATTGGATTGAGTGGTTAGGAACATTTTATTGAAGATGTGTGGGAATACATTTTGTTGAAATGTGTTCAATAGATGCTCCCTTTCCATTTTCTGTTGTTCTGGGTTGCAGAACTGTATTTGAGCTACTTTAAATAAAGTCCTTACTCTGGATACCCAGACAACTGAAAGCAAACAGCATTCCTTACTAGCAGTGATTATGTTACCTAGATAGGGTAATGAAACATCTGCAAGAAAACAAGTAAGCTCAGAGAGCCCCAAGGACCCCTCATTTCAACCCTGAGCTACAAATATTCTTCTTTATTGGTATAACATATTATCGAAAATCTCCTTATTAAAGTTATGCATAGAAGTATTTTATTAAACTTTTCCTTAAGTCAAATGAAAAATGGTAGAATTACTACCCTACCATTATGGTTTGAAATCTTCCCTTCTGGGCATGGAACACAGTCATAGCAGCAGAACTGATCCCCCTCAATTCCTTTCTTCCAGGATCCAAGTAAACAGGGGTCATTGCATCGAGAAAATGGAGGAACCTGGCGATAAGCACAAAAGGTTTTGAAATTGGACGTAGTAAGAGTAAGATTATGTAATATTTCTCCTTTATGGAGGGGAATTATTTTTGACTTCCCAAAAGATTGATAAAAGGTATTCAAAAAAGTAGAAATTGTAATCATGTACAAAATTTCCTGCTTGAAGAACAGAGAAAACAAATCATAACACTTTGTAACTATCTCAGGGAAAGGAATACTGAACTTATTAATTTAAAACTTAAAAAGATGTGGAAACCACAATGATGTAGAAAAGGTCCTATTTGAAGAGCAGGGGAACTAAATAATTGCACAGGGGAGCAATTTCATGGAAAAAATGGCTACTGTTGTGATTTCAAATGGATGTGCAAACCAAACATGCCAACGTGTATTGTAATGTCATTTTGTCAATTTAATGAGTGCTTGATATCAACAACGTTTGAAAATAGTATTCCATTCTTTCTTTAAAATCCAGGAATCAGATTTTGACTGAGATTAGGTTCAATATGGCATCATAATAGATTACGACATGGTCAATTCACTAATTTGATACCTGATTAAAACCTGGACTCCAGACAATCACGTCTTCATCAACCCATAATTCCTTCCCTTTGGGAGCCTCTACATCCAGCTTTCCAACTCTAACTCTCTGAAAGGATCTATTTGGAAAAGTGATCAAGTTGGTGATGTCGAATCCACCAGTTGCTTCCCCTTTCTCATTCAGAAACACTCTCTCCCCAGCTGAATTGTTAAAAGAAATGCCTTGAAGAAATGAATGGAGCTAATTGAAAGGGAATAAAAGAGAGTGGGAATTAAAGGCAACGTAATAGAGAAGACAAAAAGATATCCAAGTTACATTCACCCATTCTGCCCTTTCCAATAACTCTTAATAATTACGTAAACTTAGAAATTTTATAATCAATATTGTATGGAAATATATATGTCAACTCTTTGATTTATTTGATATTATTTATGGAAGTATAACAATGCAGAGAATCGGAATGAAAATAGGCTTTTGGAATTATATCACTTTCTCCATTTACTAACAAAAACTAATTCAAGATAGATAATGTATAATATTTACTCATTGGTACAAAGCTATTTGAGAGTGAGGTCTGGTTAATTTTCAGATTTTAGAATTTGAGACAGAAGCTTTCTTTAATAGATAAATTAGAGTTAGAGACTGATAGAGACTCATTCTGCAAATATAAGGTTGTTTCATACTATGCATGCCACATTTAAAAAGGGCCTAAGATGCCTCTAAATATCCCAAAGAGACAGAAAAAGTAGTTAGTCAATTATTTGAGAATTGATTAGTTTTTGGAGAGATAACAAAAAGTAATATAAATTATCCTTTTCACTATTACTTTTCAAGCTATGCTGATTTATTAAATATTTTTTTATCATTTTTGGTATGTATTTTATACAGAACAACATAACACAGATGCAAGATACCTTGAATGATTTCTAGTAAAACAGCCAGATCAATGAGAAGATGCTACAACATTTCAAACAAATGGCTGTCTAATAAACAACTTGTGACCAAAAAAAGCTTCAATATGTTCAAAACAAGAAAAAAGACAACGAAACAATTGGTCCATTGCTGGGAGAAAGTGTCAAGAAGGTACAATCAACAGGGAGAAAGCAAAACTGCTCAACTTGTTTTTTGCCACTCTCTTTCCACAAAGGGAAAAACCAATCCAACCTATCAAAAACAACACTACAAAAAACAGATTAGGAACACAAGTTAAAATTGGGAAGAAAATGGTATGTGAGCACCTGTCTACCCTAACTGATTTCAAGTCACCAGGACTGGATAGATTACACCAGAAGGTTCTGAAGGAACTGGCAGATTGGATAGCAGAACCACTGAACTATATCTTTCAAAGATCCTAGAGCACCATTGAAAAGCCAGAGGATATCTTCAAAAATGGATAAAATATAGATACAGGAAACTGCAGAGCTATCAGCCTGACCTCAATATCTGGGAAGATTCTGGAAAAGATAATCAAACAATGAATCAGCAAAAACCTAGAACCCCAAAAAGTAAAAACCAAAAACCAACATGGTTTTGTCAAAAAGAGATCATGGCAGACTAATCTTGTTGCATTCTTTGGCAAAGTGACAAAATTAGTTGATATACTTGGACTTCAGTAAGGCATTTGATGAAATAGACCATAACCTACTACTATATAAAGTACAAAATGTGGGTTAGATAGCATCACCATCAGATGGATTCATAACTGACTGACCAACTGCACTCAATGTGTAGTCATCAATGGAATTTCATCTACATGAAGGAAAGCATGCAGTGGGATACCCTAAGGCTCTGTTTAAGGCCTAGTACTCTTCAACATCTTCATCAATGACTTGGAGGGGGGAACAGATGTGGAACTCATCAAATTTGCAGATGACACCAAACTGGCAGGAATAGCCAACACTCAAGAAGATAGGCTCAAGATACTGAAAGATCTTGACAGACTTAAACATTGGAGGCTATCTAATAAAATGAAATTCAATGGTTAAAAAAGTAAGGTTCTACATTTAGTCATGAAAATAAATACAGGTAGTGTATATGTAGCTCCTTGCTCAATAGTAGTAATTTTTAGGAGGGATTTTGGAGTCTTGGTGGACAACCATTTAAATATGAGCCAGCAGTGTCCAGCAACTGCCAAAAACATCCATCCCAGTTCTAGGCTGCATAAACAGAGGGATTAAATCAGGATCACTTGAACAGTTAATACCACTTTAAATTGCCTTCGTAACCCCATGCAATACCACATTCATATCTGGCTGCCACAATGTAAAAAAAAAAGATGCTGAGACTCTAGAAAGAGTGCAGAGAATAAAAATAAAGATGATTAGGGGACTGGAAACTAAAATATATGAAGAACGGTTGCAGGAATTGGGTAGATTAGAGATTAGATAACCATTTGTCTGAAGTGGTGTAGGGTTTCCTGTCTAAGCAGTGGGTTGGACTAGAAGAACTCCAAGGTCCCTTTCAACTCTGTTATTCTATTCTATTCTATTCTATTCTATTTGCATTGTAAATATCTGCTATTATGGAGCAGCCAGAATTTCTGAAGGCAATTTTTCCCCAACTAATTACTGTCAAGAAAGGGTTCTATTTCTATTTTTTTCTACACATGTAGAATATATTAAGAGTTTCCACAATGGGTTCTAAAGGTAATTCTATTTCAAACTGCTGATTGAAATAAAAGAAGCCTCCAGTGCAAATGGAATACCAGCCAAGGCTGTAGCTGTGGAAGATCAGGGTTTTTACTCGTCATGGTTTTCCTCCTTTTGAACCTCAACATGTCTAGAGCCTGCAAAGCATGAGCCACAGCATAAACAGCATTGTAGACGCTGTAGCTTTGGCCAGTCATTTCCATTTCAAACAGAGGTGCTGGAAGATCCTCCAGCTTCATCTCCTCAGTGCATCTCCTACTGTGTATTTCTTGTAACTCTGACTTTGGAAATGAACAGTCAAATGACTGTTCCCAAATATCCTGTCGAAACCCATCTCTGGAGTCTGAAAGAGGTTTGATGGTCTGAAGAAATTCCCTGAAACCTGCAACAGCTGTTGAATGAATGGTGAAGGAAAGAGCCCCATGGAACATCTTGAGATCCGAATTGATTTGAACGCCTGTTAGTGCAAAATCAATCATTGCAGTCATGATCCACACCTTCCCAATTAAGGCAGTTTCTTTGCTTTCAGGATCTGACATAAATATTACAAGTCTTAGCCACATAATTGTCCCGGATTGTCCATAGACAAGAAATGCATTGGATTTGCTACTCAACATATTAATTGAATTCATGAAAATTCGTAGATAGGTTTCTTCCAGGTTTTCAAAGTGTATTATTGGATCAAGCCTTTCTATGAATGCTGAACATATTCCATTCTGTGAAAGTAAGGGCTGCATTTTCTGTAAGAATTTTTCTCCATTGTTATTACGAACAGAAAATATCCCAATCCATGTCCACCTAAAATGGTGAAGGAGTTGGATGATCCCAATGTACTGCTGGTCCTCTTTGGGGACCATGAAATAAAGTGAAGAGAGCTTACTGGTCTCAAATTCCTCCTGAGGTAATGCGACACAAGTTAGCTAAAAGAAAGTCCAATAGAATTCTGATGAGACGTTTTTTTCAAATTTAATTTTTCTATTTGTTTCCATTTAAAATATATCCAAGGAAAATTGTTGTCCTAGCATTTCCTAAAGAATATAGATACAATTTGGGGAAAAATATTTCAATCATATGCACTAGATCAGGGGTGTCAAACTCAAGGCCCAGGGGCTGGATCGAGCTTGGGAAGTTCATAGATCTGGCCCACAGGGCTTCCCTGGAAACAGTGAAGGACTAGCCCCTGGTTCCTCGGCCTGGCCCTCCCAACCTCCATTTTAGCTTTCAGCGTGCTGGAGGATGTTCTCGTAGCCGAAAATAGAGCTTGTGAGGGCCCCCTGTGCCCCTTTGGCCGGACCTAAGTGTAGTACATAAAATTATCTGCTACAATGTCCTATCTGTCAATGACTATTTCAGCTTCAAACACAAAAACACATGAGCACACAATAGTTGCAAACTTAAGGTAAACTACTCCAAACTCGATTTCAGAAAATATGACTTCAGCAACAGAACTGTCCATGCCTGGAATGCACTACCTGACTCTGTGGTTTCTTCCCCAAATCCCCAGAGCTTTAACCTTAGACTGTCTACTATCAACCTCACCCCATTCCTAAGAGGTCTGAATGGTTCGTGCATAAACGCACCTGCGAGCCAACTGTCCGTGTCCTAATGATCCTTTTTTATTCATATCCATTTCATGTATTAAAATCATGTTTATACTTAAATATGTTATCTAATACATGCTTCACAAAATAAATACAATAAATAATAAAATCAATTATTTTAGCAAAGCAATTCAAATATGCCTTCAGCTCCTCCTGATATTCACTTCATATAACTGGCATGGTAGTTTCAGATAACAATGCTAAGTATTTGACATTAAGCCATGCAGAACATTCTAACACTTATTAACAGAAAGCCAGGCCTAATTTTTTACGTGTATTAATTATTCCATTAGAACAATAAGATAAAGAATTTTCTTCTAAACCCCTTTAGAACGTACTTGTGGAATCTTTAAGAATCCTATAATTTCAGCTATATAAGATGATGTGGCAAAATCCAGTCCCCCAATGATAGCCTTGAGATTCTTCTGGCTATCACATTTGTAGTTAGGGACAAATTCCTGGTATTTAAAAAGCAGGTCCAGAGTGGTACGATAGGTCAATCTTGGGTTGTTGTAACTGTCATAGATATGGAACCCAAGAGTGAAATTGGGTAAGATCTGGGAGTCCTCATTGATCTCCTTCACAGCAAATGCCAAGGCAAGGATGTGCTGGTAGAACTTCATTACTACACTGCAAAGGATTTAAATACCCCATTTGAAAAAGGAAGTTTATTATTCTCATAAGCAAGTTTGCATCATTTCTGTATGAATAACTAACATTTCTTTCTTTGATGAAAGTAGGAAAGTAATGGGTTTTCTAACATGCTGAATAATTTATACAGCATATGTACAACAAAATCAATTCCATCATATATCAGTCATTTATTCTATATATTTTGTTAAGAATGATGATACAGATTTAAAACAAATATTACAAATGTCATTCAGAAGATGTTTTCCACTAAAGCTTTATACATTATATTACAAGTACTTTAAAATCAAGTAAAAAACCAAAAAGTGTATTCTCCCATAAATAGAAGGACTAGTTATAACATCTATATTGATACTCTCATAAGCAAATTTGAGGAAACAGATTAAGATTAGGAAAAGAGGAAAAAATCCTTACCATGTTATGTCGTAAGATGTTATAGAAGGATATTCCTTAAAATCAATACCAAAAAGGTTGTAATAGATGTGGGACGTCATCCCTCCAATGATGAGGTCACCAGGTTGGTACCACTCATGTGGAATAAGGAAAGCATCACTTGCAGGGCAGCTCAGCGTCCCAATTTTCTGCATCAAGAATACTAGGAGCAGCAACATCCATGCTCTTGAAAATGTCTCTGTCTTTCATCATGATTCTTTCAAATTTCCCCTTCGGGGAAAAGGGCAGCATATAAATGCAATAAATTCAAATTCAATTCAATATCTGAGAGTGCACCTAATCAGAAAACCTATCATTGTGTATTAGAATGCCCTTGAGATTGCCAATACATTTCTTGAATTGCATCAGGATTTGAGCATGTATTCTGACAAAGGAGAATAAAGGGGAGGAAGCCTGTAGCAAGGACTCTGAAACAAAGCTGTGCCAATCCCCCTGGGGTTCAAAATGCATTGATTGTTGTTGAATTGGAATATTCTCCTGTGCAGTCTTTGATGTTTTTGCCTAGTTCAGAAAATATGGTAATTCCTGTTGATGCAGGAGGGGGTGCACAGGTAAACCCAGCAGTGGCTGGCCAGGTTAGGTGGTCTTAATAGAATGGACCTTATAAATTCATATTAGCTTGGCTTTTCATTCTAGTGCCCTGGAGTTCCAACTTTGACTTGTAGCTTGAGTGAACTTTCTCTCCAACTTCCTCATAAATATTAAAAATAGTGTTCAACAGTGTGGCAAGACCCTGTAAAGGAGGGGCATAGGAAGCCAGGCGTGGGTGAGAGATAGAACAGAGGTGAAACAACTAACATTCCAAATGAACTTCTCCTTTTCGAAATGTCATACTTGTCTTGTGTATGGAAACGCCTTGAGAATGCACAGTGTGAAACACAGCATAAAAGTAGCATCCTGGGCAGAGCCCAGGGACTTCAGATTTTGGTGTGTGAGCATGCTGAACTTGATGCATCAAATAAACCTGTTTCTCTCACCTTCATGGTCTCGAGTCCTGGTCTTTCGTAAATAGATTACAAATCTCAATCTGCTGCAACATTTTTGGTGAGCCAGCCAGGAGTCAAGGGCTTTCTAAGTGACGACTAGCGCCTTGAAGCGTATCCAGAGACCAATAGGCAGCCAGTGCAGCTCACGGAGGATAGGTGTTACGTGGGTGAACCAAGGTGCACCCACGATCGCTCGCGCGGCTGCATTCTGGACAAGCTGAAGTCTCCGAATGCTCTTCAAGGGCTGCCCCATGTAGAGCACGTTGCAGTAGTCCAGTCTAGAGGTCACAAGGGCACGAGTGACTGTTGTGAGGGCCTCCCGGTTCAGATAGGGACGCAACTGGTGCACTAGGCGAACCTGGGCAAATGCCCCCCTGGTCACAGCCGACAAGTGGTGTTCAAAAGTCAGCTGTGGGTCCAGGAGGACTCCCAAATTGCGAACCCAGTCTGAGGGGCGTACTGTTTGACCCCGCAGCCTGAGAGATGGAAAACTTGGCCAATTAGTAGGAGGGAAACACACCAGCCACTCAGTCTTATCCGGATTGAGTACAAGCTTGTTAACCCCCATCCAGTCCCTAACAGCCTCGAGGCACTGGCACATCACGTCAACTGCTTCATTGAGTTTGCATGGGGCGGACAGATACAGCTGCGTATCGTCTGCATACTGATGGTATTTTATCCCGTGCCGTTGAATGATCTCACCCAGCGGCTTCATGTAGATGTTAAACAGGAGGGGGGACAGGACCGAATCCTGCGGCACCCCATAATTGAGGGGTCTAGGGGTCGATCTCTGCCCTCCGACCAACACCGACTGTGACCTGTCCGAGAGGTAAGAGGAGAACCACCGTAGGACAGTGCCTCCCACCCCCACCTCCCGCAGTCATCGCAGAAGGATACCATGGTCGATGGTATCGAAGGCCGCTGAGAGGTCAAGGAGCACTAGGATGGAGGCATAACCTCCATCCGTGGCTCTCCAGAGATCATCGATCAATGTGACCAAAGCAGTTTCCGTGCTGTAGCCAGGCCTAAATCCCGACTGGAAGGGATCTAGATAATCGGTTTCCTCCTTGTTGAGCCGGAGGCAAGGCCTGATCTCCCTCGCTAGGTGGAAGGTTTTGGGAGGATTGTTTAGAGTATGTGTGTTTGTGTGATTGAGGGGGGCTACTGCATTTCCCTACAGTGGCCGTGTCAATCCGGTACCCTGGGTCAGAGCCTGTATGGGGTGACTGCTAAATCTTTGTTGTCTGGTGCCCTGGGTGGACCATGGGTGGGGGCAGTAGTGTTCCCCTTACTCCCTTACAATGTATGTTAAATCATTTTAAAGAAGGGTCTATGACTCAGGATTATGGCATTGAGTGGAGCAGGCATGACCTTAAAAAGTTTTGTGAATCTGAATGGCCCACTTTTGGTTTTAGGTGGCCTAACAAAGGCACTTTTGATCCCAACATAGCTTTAAATGTCCATAGGTTAGTGTTTGATCCCGATTTAGGACATCCGGATCAAGCCCCGTATATTGACGTGTGGTACAATTTGTTGAGGAAACAGCTTGGCTAAAGAAAAAAAAAATGCAAAGACCAACAGTGGCTTAGGGCTGTTTGGGTTACTCACCCCAAATGTCCCAAGCAGAGACCACCAATCTTAGCTAGTGCCCCAGAAGAGTTGCCAGAAGAGGAAGAGGATCACCACGACCCTCACCCCGACCATGCCAAGGGGGGCTACACCTAGTAGCTCCGGAGACTCGAGGGCATTATCAAGCCGTTCATTTGTGGGGTGGATAAAGCGAGGACTGGACGTTGTGACCTCTATGATCTCAGAGGAAAGTCCTGTCAAAGGGACAGGGGATGTGGACCCTCTGAGCTCATCAGAATTTTGGGAGAAGAAGGAAGAGGAGATAGAGCAGTTGCTGGGGGCTGTGGGAGGAAAGCCAGAACCAAGTGAGGACCAGCCGGTGGCAGCTAGAACCAGAGCCAAAACTGCTCCTATTTTGACAGCCCCGCTTCAGAGAGGGGATCAGTTTCTGGTGGATCCAAGCGACCCCTCCTGACTCTTCACAGCCTCCCTGTTTCAATATGTCCCTTTTACCACTTCTGACCTGCTCAATTGGAAACTTCACTATGGACCTTATAGTGCTAAGCCAAACGAGGTGGCTGATCTGGTTAAAACTATTGTGGACACCCACAATCCTACTTGGCTGGATCTCCAACAGCTAATGGCTACCCTGTTTAATGCTGAAGAGAGGGAGAAGATTGGGATTGCAGTGTCTAACATTCTAAAACCTGATGTCCCTACTCACACTACTCTGGCTGACTTTACTGAGCAACGCTTCCCTTCAAGGGACCTGAGATGGAGCCCCTATGACCCCCACCAGCTGATTCTGCTACGTAATTATCAACAGTTAATTGAAAGGGCTGTCCGGCTGGGAGGGAAACCAGCCACCAATATGTCTAAACCAAGCCTAATCACTCAAGGAGCTATCGAAAGCCCAGAGGCTTTTTATGCTCGCCTGATAGAAACCTATCAAATGTATACTCCAATCGACCCCACCCTTCCTGAAAATGCTTGGATGCTGGCTATGGCCTTTATTTCTGAGTCAGCCGCTGACATCCGACACAAGCTGCAGAAGCTGGAAGGGGCACTGGGGAAGCCCCTCAGCGAGCTTATGGAAGTGGCTAGAAAAACTTTTGTCAATAGGGACTTGTTGGAGGAAAAGAAAAAATATCAAAAGATGCAAAAAAAAAAAAAAAAAAAAAGCAGAACTGCTAGCTGCAACAATTATGACCATGCCAGAAGGGAGAAAGGGAATTAGGGAGGGGGACAGGGCCCCACCCTTGGGACAAAACCAATGTGCCATCTGTTACGAACATGGCCACTGGAGAGGGGATTGCCCCAACTGGGATCGGGCTCCACCCCCTGAGGAAAGGGAAGATTACCGCCCTAGGATGCCAAGGGATCCCGCTCCCCTACCAAGCTGCCCCAGGAGACGTGAATCTCACAGGAGGCCCTTCAATGGCATGCAGAGGCGAAATGGTTTTCAGTCATTGATTCAAAGGATGCTTTCTTTGCCATCCCCATCCATCAGAAAAGTCATCACTTGTTTGCTTTCGAATGTCCAGTCACAGGAAGAAAGCAGCAATATGCTTGGACACCCTTGCATCAAGGCTTTAAAAATCCCCCACCTTATTTGGAGCTGCATTAGCCATGGATTTGGAACTTTTAGACATTGCCCCACGCGATGTGGTTTTGCAAGATGTAGCTGACTTGTTGGTCGCAGGCCAGACGGAGGAAGCCTGTCATGCCAATGCAGCAGCCCTACTGCTCCTCCTACAGGAGAAAGGCTTCAAAGCCTCTCGGACCAAGACCCAGTTAGTCCAGTTGGAGGTTAGATATTTGGGTTACGACATCCAACAGGGACAAAGGACCTTGGGCCATGAAAGGAAGGAGGCCATTTCCCAATTGCCAGCCCCACGAAATAGGAAGGAATTGAGTTTTTTGGGGGGAGCAGCTGGGTTTTGCTGCATTTGGATTCTCAACTTCACATTGTTAGCAAAGCCACTCTATGAAGCTACCAAGGGGAATGAAAAGGAACCCTTGAGGTGCGAGGAAGAGGAACAGAATAGCTTTTTGGAATTGAAGCATGCTGTGACTCAGGCTCCTAGTTTCCTGACCTTGACAGGCCTTTCCAGTTGTTTGTGGACACTAAGCAGAATATGGCCTTGGGTTACTGACCCAAAAGATGGGAACATGGTATCGCCCAGTTGCATATTTGTCCAAACAACTGAGTCAGGTGGCCAAAGGGTGGCCAGCCTGTCTCAAGGCTGTGACAGGAACTGCCCTACTTACTCAGGAAGCCAATAAGCTCACCTTTGGACAACAATTAGACATCTACAACCCCCATGCTCTCAGAGCTGTCCTCAACCAGAAAGGCCATTTGTGGCTTACCAATCCACAAATGCTGAAGTACCAGGGGCTTATAACACATAACCCCCGCATCAAGCTTGTCCAGTCATATGCTTTGAATCCAGCAACCTTATTGCCTGAACCAGACTCTGAAACAACCCATGATTGCTTAAGAGACCTATGCCAGCCACCCAGATTTGAAGGATGAACCCCTCTCCAACCCAGATGCAACCCTTTTTACAGATGGAACCAGCTTTCTACATGAGGGCGTGCGAAAAGCAGCTTATGCTGTGGTCACCCTTGATGATGAGTGGGAAGCCATGCCCCTACCTCCAGGAACCAGTGCCCAATTGGCAGAACTGCATGCCCTCACAAGGCTCTGGAATTGGCACGAGATCTACGAGTCAATATTTACACAGACTCCAAATATGCCTTCCTAACCGCCCAAGTCCATGGAGCTTTATATAGGGAAAGAGGCCTCATCACAGCTGGAGGAAAGGACATCAGATATAGCCCCAAATTATGCGTCTGCTGGACAGTGTATGGGCCTCAAGCAGGTTGCCATTATACGTGTACGGGGTCATCAAAAAGGGGTCTCAACAGCTGAAAGAGGAAACAACAAAGCTGATTGAGTTGCCAGAGCAGTGGCCTTGGATCCCCCTTCTTTACAGGCCACCTGCCTCACTCTGTGGACCCTGGCCCAGGAAGAACAACCCCCATCGTATAGTCACTCAGAAATCCAGCAAGCGATAGGGGCAGAATTACTAGATGGGTGGTGGGTTCTGCCGGACAAAAGGGTGTTTGTTCCCCAGAAGTTGGCATGGGACGCTGTCTCCTCCCTGCATAAGCATTTGCACTTAGGAAAAATGGCTTTAAAAAAAAGCCTTGGCTCAGGGAGGTCTATATCAACAATTTGTCTAGCCTGGCAACTGCTGTTTGCTCTCAATGTCAGGTATGTGCTGCTAATAATCCACGTCAAGGCCCAGTTCAGGTGGGAGGGTCGAGAGGGCAGATCACACCATAAAGGATAAGTTGGCCAAAATTTGTCAGGAAACCCATCTCATATGGCCGAATGCCCTCAGCATGGCGTTGCTGGCAGTGAGGTGCGCTCCCACCAATTAGTTGGGTGTTTCACCATTTGAGTTGTTGTATGGGAGGGTTCCTAATTTGCTTGGCCCACAGGTGTTGCCCACCCCACAAGTTGCAGACACGGTGAAGCTCAAACAGTTGCAAGCCCTGAATGCCATAGTCCACCAATTGCAAAAATATGTTCTGTCTTGTCATTCTCATGTAATTGTAACTCCAGTCCACAACTTCCACCCAGGACAAGAAGTCTGGGTGAAGGACTGGAAGAAGGAACCATTGGGCCCCAAATGGCGTGGGGCGTATACTGTTGTTGTTTTTTCTCCCCTTGTTGTTAAGGTAACTGAAATTAGGCCTTGGATTCACTGGACCCATTTGAAATTGGCTGCGAAAGCTTACTGGAAGGCCTCCAGTGACCCTGCCAAGCCTCTATACCTCACGTTTTGGAAACACCAGGAGGAACGCCACCTCTTCTGCGGACACACGGGAAGCTGTCGCTCTACGAACAGGTGGTGAAGAACCAACGCCCTCTGCAGGTGTCACTCCAGGTGCCGTCGAAGTCCTCCCTGAGGATTGGTCAGGCTCTTGTGTTCTTGGATGGATAAAAACCCTCGTTCTTTCTGTTGCCCATCCAATCACGACAGGTGCTAGGGTTGTATGACTCAGTGGGCTCCACCTGTCAGAGGAGGGAGGTTGACACAGCCTTCTCTAACTTTCCTTGTAAGGAACTGGCTGAATATGAGAAATCCGACATGTGGAGCTCAGAGAGAATCGTAGGCACCTATGGGAGGGCCACTTGGGCAGAGGATGGGTCTTGGGGTTACTGCACCCCAATCTACATGATCAACCGGATCATGCGCCAACAGGCAGTATTGGACTTGGCTGGGAAGATGATTGACAAATCTTTGAATATCCTCTCCACTGCCACTGACAAACTCCAAACTTGGTACTGCAGTGTACCAAAATCCATTGGCTCTTGATTACCTCCTGGCAAGGGAAGGAGGAGTCTGTGGGAAGTTCAACTTGTTTAATTGCTGCCATCAAATTGATGAGATTGGAAGTGTCATTAAGCAGCTCACCACAGAAATGAGGGAATTCACTCATTTCTCAGGGCAGGAATGGAAAGGATTTGATTTAACCTACACTTTTTAACTCCTGGTTCCCAAAACTGCCAGGGTTGCAGGCCATCATTGCCTTGATTGGCCTGATCGCAGCAGGCTATGTAATCATCCCCTGCATTATGCCAATCTTTGTCCGCACTATTACAAACTCCTTATCCCTCTTGGTGGAGAAATGGGCCACTGCAAAGGTCCTGGCCCTGGTGGGACATTCAGAAGAAGGACGCTCAAGCGAATATGTTGGGCTCATGCTTAATGGAGAGGAACCTGCCATTTATGAAACTACACAGTAATCTTAGGATTGGGTGCAGTTTCAAAAGGGGGGAGTGATGCAGGAGGGGGTGCACAGGTAAACCCAGCAGTGGCTGGCCAGGTTAGGTGGTCTTAATAGAATGGACCTTATAAATTCATATTAGCTTGGCTTTTCATTCTAGTGCCCTGGAGTTCCAACTTTGACTTGTAGCTTCAGTGAACTTTCTCTCCAACTTCCTCATAAGTATTAAAAATAGTGTTCAACAGTGTGGCAAGAACCTGTAAAGGAGGGGCACAGGAAGCCAGGTGTGGGTGAGAGATAGAACAGAGGTGAAACAACTAACATTCCAAATGAACTTCTCCTTTTCAAAATGTCATGCTTGTCTCGTGTATGGAAATGCCTTGAGAACGCACAGTGTGGAACACGGCATAAAAGTAGCATCCTGGGCAGAGCCCAGGGACTTCAGATTTTGATGTGTGAGCATGCTGAACTCAATGCATCAAATAAACTGTTTCTCTCACCTTCGTGGTCTCAAGTCCTGGTCTTTCGTAAAAAGATTACAAACCTCAATCTAATTATCAGGAGATAATTACTTCGTTGTTAATAAGAGCAAATATAGATGATGTTTAAATGCTTCTTGAAATGCACAATTGCTAATAAAATGTACAGAGGGGAATTTGCTATACCAAATACACCTGATTTTTGGAATTTATATTCTGTTTTACAATAAATAGTAGCTGCAGTTCACTCTCCTTTACATAGGATTAAGATGCCTAGCATTGGTGGGATTCAAATTATTTTACTACCTATTCTATGAGCATGGCTTGGTGGGCCTGGCTTGGTGGGTGTAGCAGGGGAAGGACACTGTAAAATTTTTATTCCCACACCACTCCATTGGAAGGTTAATGTAAAATCCCCATTTCCTCCTGATCAGCTGTGACTCGGGAGGCAGAGAATAGATGGGGACAGGGCCAATCAGAAGTAGTATTTACCGATTCCCAAACACCTCAAAATTTCCCCTACCGATACATCATAAACTGCTGAATATCACCTCCAATACCTAAATATTTTGCCAGTCCCTCAAAAAATTATTTCCATGATTTGCTCCCAGATCTCCCTAGATGGGAGATGGTGCCTCCATTTTTTCCACAATGATAGGTTGGGTGACATTTTTACTTATGTTAGCCATGAAGAAGTAGCATTTTCCCCAGCATTCCCCAAATTTAAATTTTCAGTTGCTTAACAATATACTTAAGACCTGGGAGAAGATTATGAAATAGGGCTCAAGCAAATGAGGAAAGCAGCGGCAGAGGAAACTGCTGGAGGGACTTTAGTGGATAAGTATTTGAACTTTTACAGCATTTAAGAACAGTTTTAGAAATCATCCCTAAGGCTTGCTGAGATCTTGGTAGCATCTTTCCTTTGACATCTTTATCTGTCCCTCAGTTTAATATTCCCTATTTCAAAAAGAGGCAATGTCTGTGCTTCTGTGAAAAGAAATTAAGGTGATTCGTAGTACATTCAAGGCTTGGTAAATTGACATGTTGTAGTCAATTCTGGAACATATGAGGAAGCCAGTCATGTATCACATGCAAGAGCAAAATTTCAGGAAGACCAAATTTTCACCTGGTTCCCTAAACGTGACTAATCTTATGCGGAGCTAAAGTACCAATGAAAAAGCAAAATTTAGAGAGGAATCCCAACAGGGGAAGGAAGCCATCTTGTGTAATACCATATCTTCTCCCAAAGTATGATTGTGGGCTCAAAAGGTCAACTTCCAAGTGAATGATGCTGATATATGAGCAATTTTTCTGAGCCAGAAATTAACATCTCTTTGTGAGTAGCTCCCTGTGGTTGAGGTCAGGGCGGAAAAAATGATGTAGCATTTTGGGAGGAATATGCATCCCAGTAATGAAGCACTGGAAGCCAAAATGGAGAAGACCTCCACAGCTACCATGGCTTTTCCCTTTGTGCTCAGATAGGCTGGAAAGAAGGAGATCCACACACTGCAAAAGGCCAACATACTGAAGGTGATGAACTTGGCTTCATTAAAGCTGTCAGGTAATTTATGGGCAAGGAAAGCCACTATAAAGCTGGCGATGGCCAAGATACCCATATAGCCCAAGACACAGTAGAAGAAGAAAGCTGACCCCTCATTGCATTGTAAAATCATTTCTTGAGGCTGTGAATGCATGTCCAACTCCGGGAATGGGGGAGATGTCGACAACCAAACAATATAAATACATACTTGGAAGAGAGAGCAGGAAAGTACAATAGAAAAGGCCAATCTTTTCCCCACCCATTTCCTCATCTGAGATCCAGGTTTAGTGGCCAAGAAAGCAACAACTACAGTGGTGGTTTTGGCTAGTACACTAGAAATGGCCACTGAGAAAGTGATGCCAAACATTGATTGTCGGAGAAGGCAGGTCACTTTTCCAGGCTGGCTGAGGAAGAGCAAAGAGGAGAGAAAACAGAGCAGAAGAGAGACAAGGAGGGTGTAGGTGAGGGACCTGTTGTTGGCTTTGACAATGGGAGTATCTTTGTTCTTAATAGAAATTCCAAGAATCCAAGAGTTCAAGAAGAAGAAACCAAGAGCTGCTGAGGCTGAACCAATTCCTAAGGATTCTTCAAAAATTAGAAAAACCAACTGTTTCAGTTTACATCCATTCTTTTCTTTATTTGGATAATGATCTTCAGAACATTCAAAGCAATCTTCCATATCTGGAAGGAAAATCAACATATTTCTTTTCATCTAGGCATTCCATACTATTGAGGGGTGCTTGGTCCTCTCTGAGTTTGCTTGTTTTGTTGTAAATGTTTCATCAACCCAAACTAAATACCATCAAAATGTCTTGCCAGTCTATGTGGATGGGGACCTACTTAGAGAGTCTTTGGTTGAACTGTTTACTGATGGCTTTTTTTGCAACTTCTTCTTTTTTAAATAATCTTAATTAGTTATACATTTTTTTAAGAGTAAAACATAGAAATACAAATACAATTTTAAACATACAACCCACCCACCCCCCGCGGTGACAGTCATTCACAGCCCAACTTTTTTCTTTCCTTCCTCATTGTTAGGTCTCTAAGCCACATCTTCTCATTACAAAATTCAGGGATCTATTACAATACCCATGTTCATTTTTAACTTTCCCCATTTTAAGTCCCTGCTGTTCTCCTTGTCGCCCACATATACCATAAGTTCCAGCTAAGGTAGTGTTCCGTTTCTCCTTTGTCCCTCAGCCAACCCGTCATTCTGTCCATTTCTGCACATTCATAGATCTTTTTAATTATAGCATCTTCCGGCAGTATGGTAGTGGATTTCCAAAATTGTGCATACGTTATTCTTGCGGCCACAATTATATGTAGGCTCAAATGCCATATTGAACTGCTCATGTTTTCTGGTTTAATGCTTAGTAGAAGGTTCTCGGGTCTCCATTCCATGTTTGCCCCGGTAACCTCTTTTAGCCATTTTTTAATCCTTTTCCAGTATTTCATGGCCTCAGTACAGGACCACCAAATATGGTAGAATGTGCCATCCTTTCTTCCACATTTCCAACACAATGGAGATAACCCAGGGAACATCTTGGCTAACCTCGTTGGGGGAAGTGCCACCTATAAACCATCTTGTATATGTTTTCTTTGAATGCTGTAGATATTGTAAGTTTAATGGTCTTACTCCATAGATCCCACCATTTGTCCATTTCAATTTCATAGCCAATGTTTCTCTCCCATGCTATTAGAAGGCTTTTATCCATCTCTTCATTAGCATCTTGGCAGGTCAAAAAATTGGTAAACCTTCAATAACATTTTCTTGTCTCCACCAAACAAAATCTTATCTAGCCCCTGAGGGTTTGGGTAGATCCCAAACCGTACCTTATCGCTTTTAAACCTGTTTCTAACCTGTAAATATTCCCACCATTCCAGATTCCTGCCCTGCTGCTCTAATTCCATCTTTATTTTCATGTTGCCATCTTCTGTCATGATGTCTTTATATGTTATGTTTCTTGTCCAATTAAATACACTGGGATGCATTAAGGCCTCTAATGGTGCCAACCAGCACGGAACCCTAAGATAGTATTTTTTCCTCATCTTTTCCCAGACCCCCATCAAAATCTTCCGAATATAATGTCCCATGAAGTACCTATGGGGGGTGTCTCTTTCTTGCCAGAGGGAGGCATGCCATCCCTGAGGGAGGTCATGTCCCTCTATAGCCAATAGGCGCCTTCTACTCAACAACACCCAATCCTTCACCCATGTCATAATTGCTGCATTATAATATGCTTCCCAGTTGGGTACTCCGAAGCCTCCCAGTTCTCTACGTTTTTGCAATATTTGGGCTTTAATTCGTGCTTTCTTGCCTTGCCATATAAATCGAGCCACTATTGTCTCCAAAGATTTTTTTAAAAAATTGTCCAATTTAGTTGGTGCCGTTTGAAACAGAAACAAAAAATTTGGTAATACATATGTCTTGACTGTCGCAATCCTGCCCATCAAAGACGGTTGTTTACCACTCCAATTAGTCATATCTTTAGATACCTGCTGTAGCAATTTCACATAGTTATCAACCTTGATAGAGGAACATCTCTCCGTGAGCCAAATTCCCAAGTATTGTATTTTATGGGCCATGTTAATCCCTAACAGACTTTGTACTTCCCTTTTCTGGTTCAGAGTCATATTCTTAATTAACAGTTTTGTCTTCTCTTTATTTATACATAACCCCGCTATCATACTGTACATCTCTATTTTATGTAAAAGTTGTATCCCAGAAGCCATAGGATCCTCCAGGATAAAAACAAGGTCATTGGCGAAATCCTGGACCTTAAATTCCTGAGCTTTAGCTCGTAACCCTTTAATTTGTGTGTCACTCCTCACTATTCTAAGAAGGGGTTCTAATGTGAGGATAAACAGTAGGGGGGATAACGGACATCCTTGTCTTGTTCCTTTACCAATCTCAATATCACCCGCCTCTTCTCCATTTACCAATAATGTCGCGGTTAGTTGTACATAAATTGCCCAAATTGCATTTAAGAAGTTTTCTCCAAACTTCATATTTTCTAATTGTGACAACATAAAGTTCCAATTTACCCGATCAAAAGCCTTTTGTGCGTCAAGAAACATAAAGACTACTTGTTTATCCGGCCGAGCTTCATAATATTCTAAGGCATCCAAAATAATTCTAACATTATCTTTCAAATGCCTTGACGGCAGGAAGCCGTTCTGATCAGGGCGTATAAATTTATTAAGGAAGAATTTAAGTCTATCTGCCAGTATAGTTGCAAAGATTTTATAATCCACATTCAAAAGTGAAATGGGCCTATAGTTTTTAATTTGGGTCCGGTCAGCTCCAGGTTTAGGCAAAAGGGTTATATAGGCCTCAGCCCATGATTTTGGTGCGATAGAATCCGTCAAGACAGCATTAAATATTACTATCATCTCTTGTCCTAAGATTTCCAAAAAAGATTTATAGATTTCAACTGGCAAACCATCCATGCCAGGAATTTTGTTGTTTTCCATTTTTTTGACTGCCTTTTCTAATTCATCTATTGTTATCTTTTGGTTCAGTACCCCTTTTGCTTCATTTGAGATCTTGGGTAGATTTGCATTGTCTAAAAATTCCTTAATTTGGTCCTCAGAAATTTCTTCCCTACTATATAGTTGCTGAAAAAAACCTTGGATAATTTCCTGTTTCTCCCCCTTGATTTCTACTAATTCCCCTTTACTATTCTGCAGTTGAGCTATACGTCTGCTCTCTCTTTCTTTTCGAAGTCTATAAGAGAGCCAACGACCCGGTTTATTAGCATGCTCAAAAAAGTTTTGCTTAATCCCCCTAAGTTTCCAAGCAACATCCTCCTGGTCTAGAAGAGAGATCCCATGCTTAATTCTAGCCATTTCTTCTTTTTTCCTATCATCTAGTGGGTTCTGTTGCAAGGCTTTTTCTACCACCTCCAGTTTAGCTATCCATTTTGCCCTCTCTTCTAATTTTTTCCTGTGTGTGCCTGTTGTATGTTTAATAGCTAGGCCTCTCATATAAGCCTTGGCCGTATCCCAAAGTATTTGTGGAGTTACTCCTTTCCTATTTTCTTCAAAAAAAAAACCCTCATTTCCCTTTTAAACTTTTGCTGAAATTCTTGTTCTTTCACTATCTCTGTATTCATCATCCACCTTCTCTTCCTCCCCTGCCTTACTCCTTTCCACACCAATAAGAGTGGATTATGATCGGCCCAGGTATTAACCTCAATTGCTGCTTCCTTAATCAAGTCCCCAATTTCTGGTGTCAACCAGGCCATGTCGATCCTAGAACAGGATTGATGTCTATGTGAAAAGAAAGTAAATTGTTGTTTCTGTGGGTGGAGTTCACGCCATACATCCTTTAATTCATATTCCTCCCTCATGTCTTCAAAGGTTTTGGGGAGAACTCTCCTCCTTTCTCTTAATTTCCCCCCCTTTTGGATGTTTCCTGGGTTATAATCCATTGTCCTATCTGCCACCGCATTATAATCACCCACCACACATATGTGGTCATAGCCTAACTCTGCAATTTTTAGATGCAACTTTCTAAAGAAAGTACTTTGGTTGACATTCGGTGCGTATATGGCCACCAGCAAAATTTTATATCGACCAAATTTCAATTCAAACATTAAAGGTCTACCCTCCCCATCAGTATACACCAATTTTGAATCGATATGGTCTTTAACATACAACACAATGCCCCTTTTCTTTTCATCTGCTAAACTTGTATACATTATACCCAGCCGGGGGAAATACAACACATTTTGCTGGTGGTTCACTATATGTACTTCTTGCAGGCATGTCAAATCACAATTCTTTTTCCGTAGAGCATTCAGTATTTTATTTCTCTTTCTTAGTGAATTCAAACCATTTATATTTAAAGAAATTAAGCGGAGTTCATCCGCCATGTATATTTGTGTAAGGCTTTGTCTCATTTAACAACAGAGATTTGGGGGACAATTTTGGTCATAAGGACTATCTGTAATTAGCATTGTTTGGAATTATGCCAATATGAACAGCAAATCTATAAATTTAGAGAAGTAGATGTGAGAAATCCTAGGGAAAGCACTGTGTTTTGAATTTATGATTTAACTGTAGTGTCCTGAGAAATAAGTCTAGTCCTTCTTTCTGTTTGAGCTTTCAGATAGCGAAAGACTGCTGTTAAATCTGTGGATTGTTTCAGAAAGCTTTCTTTCAATTTCACTTGTCCGAATGTTGATTTACTGCATGGAAGAGAAGTCAGTCAGAGTCAGTTTCCTGCTTTTGTTTGGAAGAGAGGCAAAATGAGTCCGTGTGCCTGTCTTGCACAATAATACACAGCAGTGTCAGAAGCTGACAAGGAGTTCAACTGAACGGAATATTCAATCTTGGAGTTGTCTGAAGCAATGGTGGTGCGGCATTGAAGAGAAGGTGAAAATGATTTTCTTCCATCATGGGGGTAAATTCTGGCTATCGATTCTAAGCCTTTCCCCGGAGGCTGACGGACCCAGTGCCAAATATAGCTACTACTAGTGATGGAGACACCAGTAACTTTACAGAGCAAATTTAGACTTTCTCCTGTTCTTACAGTTTCTGGTCCCGACGACACAAGTTGAACCTCAGATAGGGACCTTAAAAAAAAGTAAGAATCAAGAAGTCATCAGGATTCCAGTGCATCTGAAAACAAACATCACACTTGCTTTCTCTACAATGGTGTTCTTTCATTTTGCCATGGCTATAATTGAAAAGGAAAATCAGAGGAAATTCATAGTATCTTTCTAAACAGGTTTTCTCTGCTTTGACATATGACGGTTTGAAGAGAATGTAGAGATGTAAAAAGGGGATCCTGCTTATAAAGGGGATCATTTCATGAAGGTATTTGCATAAGTCCAGTGAGGTATAAAGAAGCTCCTAGAAAGCCAGGTTCAGTGGAGACTTTGTATTCATTCAGAGAATGGAGATAAAGTCCTACTTTCTTTGCTGAAGAAGCTTCTTGGATGTGATGCAAAACTTCTTCAAAAAAAGCAATAAAGTCCAGCTGTGTCTTGAAAAAGCAACTTTGGGTGTTTTCCTTCTTTCCTTCCTTCCTTCCTTCTTTCCTTCCCTCCTTCTTTTCTCCCACCCTTCCTTTCTCCTTTCATTCTTTTCTCCCTCCTTCCCCTTCTTTTTTTCCTTCCTTCCTTCTTTTCTCTCTTCTTCCATTCCTCACTGCCTCCCTCCCTCCCTCCCTTTGATCACAATAAAAAAACCATTTCTCATGCTTGTGCCACAGACCATATTTTCAGTCTTAAATCTGCCCCATCCAGATCTTTTGAGCAAATGTATGTATGTTTGTCTATCTAGATAGATATCTAGTTAGATATCTAGATGTATGTGTGTATGTATGTATGTATGTATGTATGTATGTATGTATGTATGTATGTATGTATGTCTAGATAGATAGATAGATAGATAGATAGATAGATAGATAGATAGATAGATAGATAGATGGATGGATGGATGGATGGATGGATGGATGGATGGATGGGTGGGTGGGTGGGTGGGTGGGTGGGTGAATATATCGATATATGGATGGATAGATAGAGAAATGATGGATGGATGGATGGATGGATGGATGGATAGATAGATAGATAGATAGATAGATAGATAGATAGATAGATATCAAGTCTGTGCTTCCAATTTTGCTTTATAATATTCATATCAATTAACTGGATGGATTGATTGGGTAGAATCAGTTTTGCTCTTGTCACAAGATGACTTTCAATATCTGAGTCCACTGTTCTTGTCAGAGTTTGTTGCATAAATTCAAATCCAGAAAGCACACACAGATAATTGATTCGCAAGCAGTTAGTTTTGTTTCAGCAGATAAGCCCAGAGAGAATAATAGTTTACTTCTCACAGCAGCAATTTCTTCAGTTTCTGTTTGAATTCTCTGCACAGACTCAGATCTGTTTAAGCTCCCATTGATTGACTTATTTGCTCTGCCTATACATTGGCTGGACTTGTTCCCATATCTCACCAATAATGAATATTTTGGAGACAAATTTCTCCAAAAATCCAAATGATTTTAATAACTGAGCACATTTTTTTTAAAAAAAATTTTTTTTAAAAAAAATGTTCTTCTGGGAGACGTTACTCTAAGAATTTAAATGCTTTCATGGTCTGAATGTTGATCTGCTGCATGGAAGAAAAAATGCCCTGTCAGACTCTGTTTCCTGTTTTTGCTCAGAAGGTCAGGCAAAATCAGTCAGTGTGCCCGTCTTGCACAATAATACACAGCAGTGTCAGAAGCTGACATGGAGTTCAACTGAAGGGAAAACTCATTCTTGGAGTTGTCTGAAGAAATGGTAGTGCGGCTTTGAAGAGAAGATGAGTACCATTTTCTCCCATCATGGGGGTAGATGCTGGCTATCCATTCTAAGCCTTTCCCGGAAGTTGACGGATCCAACCCCAAAGATAGCTACTATCAGTGATGGAAACACCAGTAACTTTACAGAGCAAATTGAGATTTTGACCTGGTTTTACAGTTCCAGCCCCTGATGACACGTTGAACCGCAGAAAGGGACCCTTGAGATGTAAGAGAAATAAAAATTAGAATTCACAAACATCCGAGAAAGAAATCGTATTGTTAGTTTCAGTAAAATTGTGTCCTCACATTTTGGCATGGCTATGAGAAAAAAGAAAAACAGACAGTAATTCATAATGGTTCCTTAAAAAATATCCTCCAATTTAATGTGTACCCTTTGAGGAAAATGTGGCTATCAAAAAGAGAGTTCTGCTTTTAAAGAAGAAGACCTCATGATATTTGCATAAATCAGTGGGCTATAAAATAGCTCTTAGAAAGCAAGGTGAGCTTGTATTCTTTAGGAGATTCTGCAGGTCAGTGGTCCCCAATCTTTTTATCTCCGCAGACCGGTCAACGTTTGATAATTTTACCATCGCCCGCTGAGGGGGGACATTGATTGTTCATATTTTAGATTGTTTTGATTTAATAATGTTAATTATTTGTATTTAAACACGCCTTCAAAATAAAATACAGTTACACAAAAAAATGAATATAAAGTGATTTAAAATTTTAACTCACTAGAATGCTAAATCAATGAGAAGCATGAGCTTGTTTTGTTGCAACGAGACGGTTCCATCTGAGGAAATAGGAGACAATGACACCCGAAGTGTGTTGCTTATTTCCAGTTTATTCCGTTGTTTTGTTTTGGTTGCTGTCACTGCAGAAAACCCCGCTTCACACAGATAGGATGTTGGAAATGGCAATAGGGATTTAAGTGCTGTGGTGGCAATCTCAGGGTATTCCGCCATGACTTTAATCCAGAACACCGGCAGAGTTCTTGTCTCGAACGTAGTTTTAAGGCCGCCGTCATTTGCAATCTCCAGCAGTTGATCTTCTTGCACAGACATGCTAGATTTGCCTGGTTTTGTTGACACATGGGTCGCGGAACCGTTCCTTACCAGTTCGTGGGTCTTTTGTGGTTGGGAAGTAGCGCTCAAACTCTTTTAAAAGCGAAGACAGGTGATCATGCAAAAAGTGGGAGAATGAATGCTCAGGCTCAGTCTCGCCTAAAATCCCCGCTAATGTCTGAAACATGTCCAAAATGCCTCTGTTCACGCGCCGTCCCCACAACTCCAGTTTGGCTTTACAGGCAGCTACTTTGTCTGCCAACTTGAAAACAGTTGTCATTTTCCCCTGAAGGGACAGATTGAGTTCATTGAGCAGGCTGAATATGTCACAGAGGTAATCCAGTTTTGAGATCCATACCTTGTCACTGAAATGTGATGCCAGCAGTGACTTCTTTTCTGAGAGAAATCTTTGCAATGGCTCTCATAATTCAAGTACTCTGGCTAGCAATTTTCCTCTGGATAACCATCTTATTTCTGTGTGCAAGAGAAGGCACCTGTGCTCTGCGTCCATCTCCTCACAAAGCTGCTCAAACAGGCGCAAGTTAAGGGCATGTGCTTTGATGTGGTTAATAACTTCAACGACATCAATCAATACGCTGTTAAATTCCGGTGACATTTTTCGGCTTGCCAGCATTTCCTTGTGAATGATAAAATGCGTAGATTCACTCTCAGGTGCAACCTCCTTAATTCGAGCAATTAAACCAGACAGTGGTCCCGTCATGGCAGCAGCTCCGTCTGTGCATATGCCGACACAAAAGGACCATTTTAGTTCTCCTGATATATAACCATCCAGTGACTTCAACAGTTCTGCTCCTGTGCTGTTGGTTGGCAAAGATAGTGCACATAGGAAATCCTCATGCACATCCTCCTGATATAGATATCGCACATAAACAAGTAGCATGGCCTTGTTGTCGATATCTGTAGATTCGTCAACCTGGAGTCCGTACCACGGTGATGTATTAATCCTCTCCAACAATTGTGTCTCAATGTCTTCGGCTGTTTCCTCAATGTGCCTAGTCACAGTGCTAGCCGACAAAGGCACATGTGCTATCTTTTCACAGCAGCCTCTCCTAGAGGTTCACGGCAAATGTCTTTAGTGGAGGGTGAGATCAATTCTTCACCAACAGTGAATGGCTTTTTAGCCTTAGCAATATGGTTAGCCACCAAATATGATGCTCTCAGTGCATTCTCCTTGATTGATGTGGTGGCCCTCATAAATTTCTTCTGTCCTTCGTGTTCCCGTTTTTTTCTTTCAAAATACTCCAGGGGCTTGTCTTTTAATCTAGGGTGCTTGGCGAAGCAGTTTTGAAGGTTTCATTGCCTCATTAGAGAGCTGGTCGCAGAGCAGGGGTTGGTGTGTGGGAATCACCTGTCCTGATAAATCCATATTTCAAGTAGGACTCATGGTATTGTCTGTTAAAAGTTTTATGTTTCTTTGATGTTGAAGGCTCTTCTTCTGTCTCTTCACTGGGCTTTTTCTTTTTCCCAAGGAAACTTTCTAACGACGTCTGTTTCATACTCATTTTTTGCTAAATTGTGGGTTAAATTTGAGCAAACACAATATACACGTACACCAAGCACTGTTAAACCTGAGAAAGTACCAGTGAACAGAGAGAAGAGCGCCCCTGTATCATGATATTTTTCGCATGCATGGTATTGGTGTGGTTTTACGTGACGTCTCTCAGCTCCCGGTTAACCTCTCGTCCATGGAAAGTCGAACAAACCCGAGAGAAATACACCACAGTAAATAAAATGGAAATAATTTAAAGTTCCTTGGTGGCCCAGTACCATTTTATCCACGGACCGGTACCGGTCCATGGCCCGGGAGTTGGGGACCACTGCTGCAGGTAACCTCCCTTCCTTCCTCTCTCCCCACTCCCTCCCTTCCCACCTTCACATCACAATATAAACCATTTCTCATCCTTCTAGAACAAGTCAGTTTTTCAGTCTTACATCAGCCACCCAGATCTTTGGGCAAAGTTCTCAATACCCATTGCTTATTTATTTATTTATTTTATTTATTGCTTTATTTACTTATTGCTTTATTCATTATAGGTTTATTTATTTTTGCTTTGTTTATTTATTACTTTATGTATTTATTGCTTTATTTCTTATTGCTTTATATATGAAGGATTTTAAAGGCTGTTATTGATGGATGGATGGGTGAGTGGGTGGGTGGGTGGATATATAGATATATGGATGGATAGAGAGAGAGATGATGGATGGACAGACAGACATCAAGACTGTGCTTCCTATTTTGCTTTATAACATTCATATCAATTCACTGGAGTGGATTCAATCAGATGGATTGATTGGGAAGAATCAGTTTTGCTCTTGTATCAAGATGAATTTCACTGTCTGAGTCCACTGTTGATGTTCTTGTCAGAGTTTGGTGCATAAATTCAAATCCAGAAAGCACAGACAGATAATTGATTCACAAGCAGTTAGTTTCATTTCAGCAGACAAGGCCAGACAGACAGCTAGTTTACTTCTCAGAGCAGCAGTTTTTTAAGATTCTGTCTTAATTCTCTGCACAGACTCAGATCTGTTTAAGCTCCCATTGGTTGACTTACTTGCTCATCCTATTCATTGGATGGACTTGTTCCAATGTCTCTCCAGTAATGAATGTTTTGGAGATAAAGTCCTCCAAAAATTAAAAAGATATCAATAACTGAGCACATTTTTTTTTTAAAAAAACAAATGTTCCTCTGTGAGATGTTACTCTAAGAATTCAAATGGTTTCATGGTCTGAATGTTGATCTGCTGCATGGAAGAGAAAATGCCCTGTCAGAATCAGTTTCCTGTTTTTGTTCAGAAGGTCAGGCAAAATCAGTCAGTGTGATTCTCTTGCACAATAATACACAGCAGTGTCAGAAGCTGACAAGGAGTTCAACTGAAGGGAATATTCATTCTTGGAGTTGTCTGAAGAAATGGTGGTGCGGCTTTGAAGAGAAGACGAGTACCATTTTCTCCCATCATAGGGGAAGATTCTGGCTATCCATTCTAAACCTTTCCCTGGAGGCTGACGGACCCAGTGCCAAACATAGCTTCTACTAGTGATGGAAACACCAGTAACTTTACAGAGCAAATTGAGATTTTGACCTGGTCTTACAGTTCCAGGCCCCGATGACTCAAGTTGAACATCAGATAGGGACCCTAGAGATGTAAGAGAAATAAAAATTAGAATTCACATAATCAGAGAAAGATATCATATTGTTGCTTTCGGTAAAATTGTGTCCTCACATTTTGGCAGGGCTATGAGAAAAAAGAAAAACAGACAGTAATTCATAATGGTTCCTAAAAAAAGTTCCTCCAATTTAACGTGTACTCTTTGAGGTAAATGTGACTATCAAAAAGAGAGTTCTGCTTTTAAAGAAGAAGACCTCATGATATTTGCATAAATCAGTGGGCTATAAAATAGCTCTGAGAGAGAAAGGTGAGCTTGGATTCTTTAGGAGATTCTGCAGGTAACCTCCCTCCATTCCGCCCTCCCTTCCCACCTTCATTTCACAATATAAACGATTTCTCATCCTTCTAGAACAAGTCAGTTTTGCAGACTTACATCAGCCATCCAGATCTTTGGGCAAACTTCTCAACACCCATTGGTTATTTATTCCTTGATTTATTTATTGCTTTATTTATTTATTGCTTTATTTATTTATTGCCTTATTTATTCATTCATTCATTTATTGCTTTCTTGCTGTGTTGCTTTATTTATTTATGTATTGCTTTATTTATTGATGGCTTTATTCATTATAGGTTTACTTATTTTTGCTTTGTTTATTTATTACTTTATTTATTTATTTATTTATTTATTTATTTATTTATTTATTTCTTATTGTTTTCTTAATGTATTGCTTTGTTCATTTATTTGTTTCTTTGTTGCTTTAGTCAGTGTTCCTCTCTTGCACAATAATACACGGCAGGGTCAGTAGCTGACACGGAGTTCAAGTGAAGGGAATATTCATTCCTGGAGTTGTCTAAAGCAATGGTGGAGCGGCTTCTGGCAATCCATTCCAAGCCTTTCCCTGGAGGCCCATGGACCCAGTGCCAAGCATTGCCCCCACCAACGAGAGGGATATAGTCACTTTACAGACCAAGTAAAGATTTTCGCCCGGCCTTACAGTTCCTGGCCCCGACGATACAAGTAGCACATCAGAAAACGACCCTAAAGAAGTAAAAGGGGGGGGGGGGTAATCAGGATTCAAAAGCACCTGGGAAAAAAAATAATGTCAGAGTTGCTTTCTCTAAAATGGTGTTCTTACATTTTGTCATGGCTAGCAGCAAAAAGAAAAGCAGCAAGGAATTCATGGTTTCTTTTGAAAGTCTTTTTCCTCCAGGCTGACCTGTATGATTTGAAGGAAATGGGAAGATCTACAATGAGGAGCCTGCTCATAAAGAGAAACATTTCATGATGATATTTGCATATTCCTAGTGAGGTAGAAAAACGCTCCTAGAAAGGCAAGTTCTCTTGAGACTTTGTATTCATATAGAGAATCTAAAGTCCATCCTTTTCCTTCCTTCCTTCCTTACATTAATCTCTCCCTGCCTCCATCCCTCCTTTCCCTCCCTTCCTTCCTTTTCTTCCACCCTCCCTGCTTCCCCCCTCTCTGCTTCCTTCCTCCCTCCCTTCTTTCTTTCCTTCCTTCTCTTCCTCCCTCATAGATACTACTAGTGATGGAGACACCAGTAACATTACAGAGCAAATTTAGATTTTCTCCTGGTCTTACAGTTTCTGGTCCCAACGACAGAAGTTGAACCTCAGATAGGGACCCTAAAAAAAGTAAGAGTCAAGAAGTTATCAGGATTCGGGTGCGTCTGAAAACAAAAATCACAGTTGCCTTCTCTAAAATTGTGTTCTTACATTTTGTCTTGGCTAGAATTGAAAAGAAAAACAAGAGGAAATTCATAGTATCTTTCTCAACAGGTTTTCTCTGGTGTGACATATGAAGGTTTGAAGAAAATGTAAATATGTAAAATGAGGACCCTGCTTATAAAGAGGATCATTTCATGATAGCATTTGCATAAGTCCAGTGAGGTATAAAGAAGCTCCTTGAAAAACAGGTTCAGTGGAGACTTTGTATTCATTCAGATAATGGAGATAAAGTCCAACATTCTTTGCTGAAGAAGCTTCTTGAATGTGATGCAAAACGTCTTCAAAAAAAGCAATAAAGTCCAGTTGTCTCTTGAAAAAGCAACTTTGGGTGTTTTCCTTCCTTCCTTCCTTCCTTCCTTCCTTCCTTCCTTCATTCATTCATTCATTCATTCATTCATTCTTTCCATCCCTCTTTCTTTTCTCCCCCCTTCCTCTCTTTCCTCCCTCCCTCCCTTCCTTTTTCCTTTCACTCCTTTTCTACCTCCTTCCCCCTTCTTCCTTTCATTTCATTTCATTCATTTTCATTTTATTTGTCTTGTATGCCGCCCACTCCCGAAGGACTCCGGGCGGCTCACAACAGACAAGGGAAGGGGGGATAAATAGTCAAAGACAACATTTTAAAAAAGACGCAACATTCACAATTTCCGTGGGGCTGGATGTCTCACAGGCCCCCCGGCCTGCTGGAGCAGCCAGGACTTGGTGGCTTTGCGGAAGGCCGGGAGGGTAGAAAGGGTCTGGATCTCCATGGGGAAGTCATTCCAGAGGGCTGGAGCTGCAACAGAGAAGGCTCTCCCGCGGAGAGTCGCCAGCTGGCATTGGCTGGCAGATGGAATCCGGAGGGTGGGTGGGTGGATGGGACGGTGGGTGTGTGGGTGGATTTATAGATAGATGGATTGATTGATAGGTAGGTAGGTAGGTAGGTAGGTAGGGAGGGAGGGAGGGAGAGAGAGAGAGAGAGAGAGAGAGAGAGAGAGAGAGAGAGAGAGAGAGAGAGAGAGAGAGAGAGATGAAGACTGTGCTTCCTTTTTGCTTTATAACATTGATATCAGTTAACTGGAGTGGATTCAATCAGATGGATTCAAGAGAAAATGGTGGTGCGGCTTTGAAGAGAAGATGAAAACCATTTTCTCCCATCATTGGGGTAGATTCCAGCTATCCATTCTAAGCCTTGCCCTGGAGTTTGACGGAACCAGTGCCAAGCATAGCTACTATCAGTGATGGAAACACCAGTAACTTTACAGAGGAAATTGAGATTTTGACCTGGTTTTACAGTTCCAGGCTCCGATGACACAAGTTGAACTTCAGGTAGGGACCCTAGAGAAGTAAGACAAATAAAAATTAGAATTCACAAACATCCGAGTCAGCACTGTGTTTTGAATTTATGATTTAACTGTAGTGTCCTGAGAAAAAATTCTGACCCTTCTTTTTGTTTGAGCTTTCAGATAGCGAAAGACTTCTGTTAAATAGGTGTATTATTTCAGAAAACTTACTTTCAATTTCACTCATCTGCATGTTGATTTACTGCATGGAAGAGAAATAAGTCAGAATCAGTTTCCTGCTTTTGTTCGGAAAAGAAGGCAAAATCAGTCAGTGTGCCTGTCTTGCAAAATAATACACAGCAGTGTCAGAAGCTGACAAGGAGTTCAACTGAAGGGAAAACTCATTCTTGGAGGTGTCTGTTAAAGCTCCCATTGGTTGACTTATTTGCTCTTCCTATTCATTGGCTGGACTTGTTCCCATGTCTCTCCAGAAATGAATGTTTTGGAGAGATAGTCCTCCAAAAATTCAAATGATTTCAATAACTGAGCACATTTTTATTTAAAAAAACAAATGTTCTTCTGGAAGACGTTACTCTAAGAATTCAAATGCTTTCATGGTCTGAATGTTGATCTGATGCATGGAAGAGAAAATGCCCTGTCAGACTCAGTTTCCTGTTTTTGCTCAGAAGTGTAGGCAAAATCAGTCAGTGTGTCCCTGTCTTGCACAATAATACACAGCAGTGTCAGAAGCTGACATGGAGTTCAACTGAAGGGAAAACTCATTCTTGGAGTTGTCTGAAGAAATGGTACTGCCGCTTTGAAGAGAGGATGCTAAATATTTTTGCCCATGATAGATGTAGATTCCAGCTATCCATTCTAAGCCGTTCCCTGGAGGCTGACGGACCCAGTTCCAAGCATAGCTACCATCAGTGATGGAGACACCAGTAACTTTACAGAGCAAATTGAGATTTTGACCTGGTTTTACAGTTCCAGGCCCCGATGACACAAGTTGGACCTCAGATAGGGACCCTAGAGAAGTAAGAGAAATAAAAGTTAGAATTCACAAACTTCGGAGAAAGAAATCATTTTGTTGCTTTTGGTAAAATTGTGTCCTCACATTTTGGCATGGCTATGAGAAAAAAGAAAAACAGAAAGAAATTCATAATGGTTTCTTTAAAAATTTCCTCCAATTTAACATGTACACTTTGAGGAAAATGTGGCTATCAAAAAGAGAGTTCTGCTTTTAAAGAAGAAGACCTCATGATATTTGCATAAATCAGTGGGCAATAAAATAGCTCTTAGAAAGAAAGATGAGCTTGTATTCTTTGGACGATTCTGCAGGTAACCTCCCTCCCTTCCTCTCTCCCTCCCCACCTTCATATCACAATATAAACCATTTCTCATCCTTCTAGAACAAGTCAGTTTTTCAGTCTTACATCAGCCATCTAGATCTTTCTTCTTTCTTTCTTTCCTTCCTTCTGTTCCCCCCTCCCACATCCCTTCCCTACTTCCTTCTCTTCCTCCCTCCCTTCTTCCATTCCTCCTTTCTTTCCCTCCATCCCTCCCTCCTTACCTAACCCCCTCTATACCTCCATCCACCCGCCTTCCCTTTCCAAATTCACAACCCAGCTCTAATGCCTGTTAGAAAATTAAGATTTTTCACTGCCTTATGTCAACTGAACTAAGATCTTTGGGCAGATTTCCCAATATTCGTTATCATGTAGATTAGGACAAGTTTCCTTTTGGGACCAAAATCATATCTTCTCAGTGAAAAAAAGTCTTATTTCCCCTATTGGACTTCCTCTTGAATTCTGCTATTTCATTGGCACTTAGCTATTCAGAAAATCTACCTGATGCAGGTAAACAGGTGGGAAGTGGCTGTTCCTTTGGTTTTTCCCTTGACATTTCCCAAAATGTCCCAGAATTATGGCAAATCTAGGTAACTATGGCTTGAGTCTAGACTGACATTCTTCAGCCATCCACAATAGCTCAGCAATTGCCTCAATTCTAAATTGAGGGACAAATATTTCAAAGAAGGGATCTTACAAAGACCTCAAGAAGGACTATGGTTGATTTCTCCCACTGTTCTCAATTGCTGTAAGAATTTTAGTCTCCTGACCACTTAAGCCCATCAGGTTGTTCCCATAACTCCCCAGAGTTCTATTAATAATCTTCTGCTTTCTTTAGTTAAGCAATAGAAATAGCAATAGCAGTAGACTTATATACCGCTTCATAGGCCTTTCAGGCCTCTCTAAGCGGTTTACAGAGAGTCAGCATATTGCCCCCAACAATCTGGGTCCTCATTTTACCCACCTCAGAAGGATGGAAGGCTGAGTCAACCCTGAGCCGGTGAGATTTGAACCGCTGACCTGCTGATCTAGCAGTAGCCTGCAGTGCTGCATTTAACCACTGCGCCACCTTGGCTCTTGAAAAGTAATTGAAAATTTTAGTTTGAGGACTGCTGGAAAAAAGAGGTTTGGGGTGAGACGAGTAAGGGAGAAATAGTGGATATACAAAATTAAACTTAAATTGAATCAAAGAGGGGTCAATCAATCAATTACAATAAGCCTAAAGGGACCTTGGAGGTCTTTTAGTTCAACCCCCTGCTCAAGCCGGAGACCTTATACCATTTCAAATACTGTGCTTTTCAGACTATAAGACGCACCAGAGTATAAGGTGCACCATGATTTTAAAGAGGTATTTTTTAAAAGATTATGTTTTTGCACTTTGCAGGCCTCCCAAACCCTGTGCATGCCTCATTTTTTTTAAAAAATATGCTTTTTAAAATAATGCTTTGGGAGCATTATAGAGTTCTCCTGGGGGCTGGGGCAACAAAAATAATCAAAAACACGCCCATTTTTTCCTCATTTTTGCCCTGCCAAGCCTTCAGGAGCACTTTGCAAATCTCCCAAGCCCCCTGCATGTCCATTTTTTTCAAAGGAGCGGGGTTTCGGTAGGCCAAAGATGCTTTATTCAGTGTATAAGATGCACACAGATTTTCACCCTTTTTTGGGGGGAAGTTGCGTCTTATACTCTGAAAAATAAGATAGGTGGCTGTCCAGTGTTTTCTTAAAAACATTCTGTGATGAAGCACCTACAACCTCTTAAGGCAAACTGTTCCCCTGGTTATCCCAAAGGTGCTTTTTCAAGAGGCAACTGGATTTTTTTTTGAAGATGTTTCACTTCTCAAACAAGAAGCTTCTTCAGCTCTTGGATGAGAAGCAAAACTTCTTCAAAGAAAAAAACAGAAACTCCAGTTGCCTCTTTAAATAAAAAACCTTTGGGACAACCATGACCAGGATGACTGAGAATCTCCATAGAGGTTCCACTGGTTAACTGTCCTCTCTCTTAGGAAGCTTCTCCTTAATTCCAGGTTGCTTTTCTCCTTGATTAATTTCCATCCCTTGATTCTTGTTTTGCCTTTTGGTGCTTTGGAAAATATCTTTCACTGCCTCTCCTTTGTGGTAGCCCCTGAAATACTGGAATACTGCTCTCAAGTCACCCCTAGTCTTTCTTTTCTCTAGACCCAATGCAACCACTCATCAGATGTTTTTTGTCTCCAGGCCTTTAAACAGAGGTCTGGAGGTTTCCCTCCAGATTGCAATTGTCTTCGAAATGTTCTGCTTTTTATATTTACTTATATCATACATTGGTCTTTTCCTGTATTTGTATTTTTGGTTTGCAGCACTTTGGTGCCCCCTAGAGGAAATCTCTTCCGAATTATAAATGAATAAAGAGTGTAGTCTCCCTCTGCCTTTCTCAAACAGTCAATCAAAGCTCTGCCTTCTACCCTTAACTTGATGATCTGAAGAGAGAAATTTGAAATAGAGATTAGGCTGAATTGCCTTTTTCCTCTTTTCTCCAATCTAGATACCTAGCGAATTTTATTTTGATTTTCAATAGTGATCTCTGGTGCTCAACCACAGGAGTAAAGGGAAACCTGAAATAAGGGAGTAGAGAGAGAATGAATGAAGGAAGGCAGAAAGAAAGATAGTATAGAAAGAGGAAGAAAAAAAGAAATAAGGAAGGAAGGAAGGAGGAAAGGAAAAGGTAGGAAGGTAGGAAGGAAAGGCTAAAAAGAGGGGGCAAAGAGAGAAAGAAAGAAAGAAAGAAAGAAAGAAAAGAAAAGAAAAGAAAAGAAAAGAAAAGAAAAGAAAAGAAAAGAAAAGAAAAGAAGGGGTAAAAGGAAAGAAGGGAAAAAGGAGGGAAGGAATGAAAGAATAAATATATAAATACAAGGGGGAAAATGTAATCCATTTTCTGCTTCCTTTTATTTTTCATTAAGTGTGTTCAGCAACAGGAGTAAAGGGAAATCGGATACCAAAAATAAGGGAGGAGAATAAAAAGATAGAAAGAAAGAAAGAAAGAAAGAAAGAAAGAAAGAAAGAAAGAAAGAAAGAAAGAAAGAAAGAAAGAAAGAAAAAAAAAACTAGGGCAAAATTGTAAATTTAATCCATTTTCTGTTTCTTTTTATTTTTCATTAAGGACATTACGATCCAAACTTTGTCTTATTTCTACCTGGAATAATATGAACAAATATATGTCATTTCTAAGCCATCAAGACGCAATTACTGTTACATTTTATTAAGGTTCAAATGAATAAACAGACATAATTCATTGTAGTTGGACAGATCTTTTGGGTAGAATGGGGTTTGTCATCATCTGCTTCAGCTCAATTTAATAGAATAATGAAATAACAGAATTGGAAAGGACGTTGAAGGTCTTCTAGTCCAACCCTCTGCTCAAGCAATAGACCCTATCACATTTCAGACAAATGGTTATCCAATCTATTCTTAAAAACTTCCTGTGTTGGAGCACCCACAATTTTTCGTGCCTTATAGAGATTAATTGTTCTAAATGTCAACAAATTTATCTTTAGTTACAGGTTGGTTCTCTCTTAGATTGGTTCCCTCCATTACTTCTTGTCCTGCCCTGGAGAGTAGCTTGACTTCCCCTTATTTGTGGCAGCCCCTGAGATATTGAAACTGCTATCACGTCACCACTAGTCCTTCTTTACATCAAACTTTCATTAAATATATCAATGGCTAAGTACATTTTTTTTTTAAATGTTCTTCTGGGAGAGGTTACTCTAAGAATTCAAATGCTTTCATTCTCTGAATGCTGAACTGCTGCATAAAGAGAAATGCCCTGTCAGAATCAGTTTTCTGTTTTTGTTCAGAAGAGAAGGCCAAATCAGTCAGTGTGCCTCTCTTGCACAATAATACAGAGCAGTGTCAGAAGCTGACAAGGAGTTCAGCTGAAGGGAAAACTCATTCTTGGAGTTGTCTGAAGAAATGGTGGTGCGGCTTTGAAGAGAAGATGAGTACCATTTTCTCCCATCATGGGGGTAGATTGTGGCTATCCATTCTAAGCCTTTCCCTGGAGGCTGACGGATCCAGTGCCAATCATAGCTTCTATCAGTGATGGAAACACCAGTAACTTTACAGAGCAAATTGAGATTTTGACCTGATTTTACAGTTCCAGGCCCCAATGACACAAGTTGAACCTCAGAAAGGGACCCTAGAGAAGTAAGAGACATAAAAATTAGAATTCACATACATCGGAGAAAGAAATCATATTGTTGCTTTTGGTAAAATTGTGTCCTCACATTTTGGCATGGCTATGAGAAAAAAGAAAAACAGACAGTAATTCATAATCGTTCCTTAAAAAATCTCCTCCAATTTAACGTGTCCACTTTGAGGAAAACGTGGCTATCAAAAAGGGAGTTCTGCTTTTAAAGAAGAAGACCTCATAATATTTGCATAAATCAGTGGGCTATAAAATGGCTCTTAGAAAGTAAGGTGAGCTTGTATTCTTTGGGAGATTCTGCAGGTAACCTCCCTCCCTCCCTCCCTCCCTTCCCATCTTCATATCACAATATAAACCATTTTTCATCCTTGTAGAACAAGTCAGTTTTTCAATCTTACATCAGTTATCCAAATCTTTGGGCAAACTTCTCAATACCCATTGCTTATTTATTGCCTTATTTATTTATTGCTTTATTTATTTATTGCTTTATTTATTTATTGCTTTATTTATTTATTGCTCTATTGCTTTGTTGCTTTATTTATTGATGGCTTTATTCATTATAGGTTTATTTATTTTTGCTTTGTTTATTTATTACTTTATTATTTATTTATGTATTGCTTTATTTATTTTTGCTTTATTTATTTATTGCTTTATTTCTTATTGTTTTATTTCTTATTGTTTTATTAATTTATTGCTTTGTTTGTTTGTTTGTTTCTTTATTTATTGACTTGTTTGTTCATTGCTATCCACTCATCTAAATGACTCTAGGGTGTTTTCATCTGTAAAATAAAATCATATAAACATATTAATAAAAACATAACCCAAAACTTGGATTTAAAACAAGAGAAAAATTTCCTGGAAAAGTAAATCAAATTAAAATTTAAGGCAAGGAAGTTAACAGGAGAGGAATCCTCTTGATGCCAACTATCCTCATAGCTGCAACATACTTTTAGCTCCCCATGTTAAAAGTGAGGTCTTAATGCATTTGGGAAAACTGGAAGAATGGGGAGGATTGTCTCAGCCCTCTGAATAACATATTCCATAAAGTGAGGGGGAGAGCCCTCCTTCTGGATCCTGTCAATCAAAACTCCGTAATCAATGGATATGCAGCATGCCCTCCCTGTTTTCCTTAGGTGCAAAAGGAAGATATAATTGGGGCAAGATTCATCAGATATCCAGGTCCGATCCCATGAAGGGTTTTAAAGGTGATATCTGATCCATTGTGTTGGACGTGTGAATGTTCCATTGGATGTAGAAGAATCTCACAATCTTTTTTGCATCATGGCAACCAAAGGTCATAATATGGGGCAGACCTCACTCAACAAATGTCTCATTTTTTTAAGTAATGATTTAAAGAAACAGGTACAGCATTGTTCCATGATTTATATGTTGCCAACCAAAAAGTTAGATTATATTCCTAACCGAAGGGAAGGGAAAAATGAATTGAAGCAGAATGAAAATACATTTTTGAAATTATGTAAGGTTCTTAAGGGGACAGGGTGGCTCAGTAACTAAGAGGCTGAGCTTGTTGATCAGAAAGGTCAGCAGTTCGGTGGTTTGAATTCCTAGCATCGGGTAAGGACGTGTGCTTCCGTTACTTGTTCGAGGTTCTGCCAACCTAGCAGTTCGAAAGCATGTAAAAATACAAGTAAAAAAATAGGAACCACCTTTGGTGGGAAGGTAACAGCATTCGGTGCACCTTAAGCATTTCGGCATGCCAGCCACATGAAGATATCTTCAGTCACATTGTCCAATTAAATGATTTCGCGGGTTACTTAGGTACTCCCTTTCTTCTTATTCTGACATCTATGGAGATGACCTTGGTTCCAAAGAGAAAGATTGGGGATTTGTCTGGCAATGCATTCCAACTTCTCCCCCCTCCCCACACAAACCCACATCTCCAAAGTATGTGGCAACTGAGAAATGAGAAATAGCTCCTGCCGTGTTCAGTTTGAAATTGACAGATATTGGATGCACCAAATTCTGTATCTTTTGTATTATTTGGAACATTGTCAAAGGGAATAGATTGCATAAATTGTGGAGCATATCATCCACTCTTGCATGGTCAGCTGCTGTTTCTGCTTCTGCTTTTACATCATATGACATTCTGATGTTTCCCATTGTTCCCCAGAAAACAATTGTAGGAGTGGAGATTAATATCAGACAGGAAACAAAACAACTCCACACACCAGGGTTCAAATAATTTAATTTATTGCTTAAAGTCTTTGCAGAGGAATATACTCAAATATTGGTCATGCTTTTCTAAAATACAGTTAAGCTTACAAGAATTAAAAACTCAATAAATTTTACAGTTGAAAGAACACTGACAAATACAAAGTAAATGATACTGTGATAAATTTATGATTTTAAAATGGAAATATACTTCTTAATATATTTATGTAATGCTTTAGGAATTCATGTAATGCCCCTGAAAATATCAGACATAATTTGATGTTCATCAATATCTGAAAAATCCTAACAGGGAATAACAATCTTAGATGACCAAAATCAAGTTCAATGCACATGTTGAAAAGGAGAAAGCATTATGTTAAAGAATCTTGTGAAATGGAGAAAATGAAGAAACAAGAGCAGAGATTTTGAAATGGGTAAAAATAATAAATCTAAATAATCATAAACATCCTACACAAATCTTTCTTTGACAGAAATGCCCCTCTGCCCCTATCACTTATATGTTTCGTATAGGTATTAGTCATTCTAGTAATTTTTAAAGCAATTTTTCTGAGCTAGAAATTAACATCTCTTTGTGAGTAGCTCCCTGTGGTTGAGGTCAGGGCGGAAAACAATGATGTAGCATTTTGGGAGGAATATGCATCCCAGTAATGCAGCACTTGAGGCCAAAATGGAGAAGACCTCCACAGCTACCATGGCTTTTCCTTTTGTGCTCAGATAGGCTGGAAAGAAGGAGATCCACACACTGCAAAAGGCCAACATGCTGAAGGTGATGAACTTTGCTTCGTTAAAGCTGTCAGGTAATTTACGGGCAAGGAAAGCCACAATAAAGCTGGCGATGGCCAAGATACCCATGTAGCCCAACACACAGTAGAAGAAGAAAGGTGACCCCTCATTGCACTGTAAAATCATTTCTTGGGGCTGTGAATGCATGTCCAACTCCGGGAATGGGGGAGATGTCGACAACCAAACAATGCAAATACATACTTGGAAGAGAGAGCAGGAAATGACAATAGAAAAGGCCAATCTTTTCCCCACCAATTTCCTCATCTGAGATCCAGGTTTAGTGGCCATGAAAGCAACAACTACAGTGGTGGTTTTGGCCAGTACACTAGAAATGGCCACTGAGAAAGTGATGCCAAACATTGATTGTCGGAGAAGGCAGGTCACTTTTCCAGGCTGGCTGAGGAAGAGCAAAGAGGAGAGAAAACAGAGCAGAAGAGAGACAAGGAGGGTGTAGGTGAGGGACCTGTTGTTGGCTTTGACAATGGGTGTATCTTTGTTCTTAATAAAAATTCCAAGAATCCAAGAGGTCCAGAAGAAGAAACCAAGAGCTGCTGAGGCTGAACCAATTCCTAAGGATTCTTCAAAAATTAGGAAAACCAGGTGTTTCAGTTTACATCCATTCTTTTCTTTATTTGGATAATGATCTTCAGAACATTCAAAGCAATCTTCCATATCTGGAAGGAAAATCAACATATTTCTTTTCATCTAGGCATTCCATACTATTGAGGGGTGCTTGGTGCTCTTTGTGTTTCCTTGTTTCTTTGTAAATGTTTCATCGACCCGAACTAAATACCATCAAAACGTCTTGCCAGTCTATGTGGATGGGGACCTACTTAGAGAGTCTTTGGTTGAACTGTTTACTGATGGCTTTTTTGCAACTTCTTCTTTTTTAAATAAAACATACAAATACAAATACAACTTTAAACATACACCCCTCCCCCCCCCCACGGTGACAGTCATCCACAGCCCAACTTTTTTTCCCTTCATCATTGTTTAGTCTCTAAGCAGCAGCTTCTCGTTACAAACTTCAGGGATCTATTACAATATCCATGTTCACTTTTAGTTCCCATTGTTAACAATTGCTATTTAACTTTCCCCGTTTTAAGTCCCTGCTGTTCTCCTTGTCGTCCACATATACCATAAGTTCCAGCTAAGACAATGTTCCATTTCTCCTTTGTCCCTCAGCCAACCCATCATTCTGTCCATTTCTGCACATTCATAGATCTTTTTAATAATGGCGTCTTCCGATGGTATAGTAATAGATTTCCAAAATTGTGCATAGGTTATTCTTGCGGCCACAATTATATGTAGGCTCAAATGCCATATAGATTTACTCATGTTTTCTGGTTTCATGCTTAGTAGAAAATTCTCGGTTTTCCATTCCATGCTTGCCCCGGTAACCTCTTTTAGCCAGTTTTGAATCCTTCTCCAGTATTTCGTGGCCTCAGTACAATGTATTTTATGTGTTTTAATTACCACGTGGGGACTGTCTGAGTGAAGAGATGAGTGTGTTTAATTCGGAGGGCCTGCCGGGGAACGCGGGAGCCATAGGGGTGGTCGAGGGAACCACAGACACGGGAGTGGGCCGGAGCATTACGGTCATAACAGGGAGGGGCAGATATGGCGGGGACTTTAGGGCTGGCCATTACCGGGGAAGGAGGGTTCGCTACGTCATAGAGATCCCTCCTTCCAGCCCTATGAGTCCCACTCCAAGACCAGATGGCGCGAGTAATCAGGACCCTGGTCTCAGGCTGTTGTCGCTAAATGCCAGGTCTGTAGTTCATAAGGCTCCCCTCGTCCGGGACTTAATTTTAGACGAGAGGGCAGACCTGGCATATATTACTGAAACCTGGCTGGGCCCGGAGGGAGGAGTACCCCTTGTAGAGATGTGCCCAGAAGGTTTTCAGGTGCTTCATCAGCCGAGAGCCCAGGGAAGGGGTGGAGGTGTGGCTATTGTTATCTGAGAGTCTTTAGTACCTCGTAGGATCCCTGCTCTGGAGCTTGTCGGGTGTGAGTCCCTACTGGTGAAGTTGGACCTCAAGGGTCAAGTGGGTTTGCTGTTAACGTACCTGCCTCCCAACAGCGTTGCAGCAGCCCTCCCCTCGCTCCTCGAGTCGGTAGCTGAGCTGGCAATTGAGTTCCCCAGGCTTATGGTTCTGGGGGATTTCAATTTGCCTTCGCTCGGTGAACACTCTGATGGAGCGCAGGAGTTCATGGCTTCCATGACAGCCATGGGCTTGACCCAGGTAATTCGGGGCCCAACCCATTCAGCGGGTCACACGCTCGACCTCGTATTTCTCTCGGAGCAGTGGACTTGTGATCTTGGTCTGAGGGGTAATGAGATCATACCCCTGTCGTGGTCAGACCATTGCCTACTGAGGCTTGACTTTCGGAGGCCAAACCTCCGCTGTAGGGAGGAGGAACCGACCAGATGGTTCCGCCCCAGGCGACTTATGGATCCCTTGAGGTTCCAGATGGAGCTTGGGGCTATTCCTGATACTCTCGCCCACAGTCCGGTGGAGACCCTGGTTGCTGCCTGGAATTCGGCGGCAACGGGGTCCCTTGACCGGATTGTGCCACTACGGCCGCTCCGAGGCTGTGGATCCAGGAGGCCCCCTTGGTTTACCGAGGAACTCCGGGAGAGGAAGCGCCGGAGGAGACGCCTAGAGCACTTGTGGAGATCCAACAAATCCGAATCGAGCCAAGCACTTTTAACATCGTGCACCAAGGATTATATCAGGGCTATTAGGACGGCAAAAAGATCTTATATTGCCACCTTGGTTGCCTCTGCCGAGTCACGCCCTGCCGCCCTGTTTAGGATAACCCATTCCCTCCTAAATAGGAGGGATACGGGGGACCCCTTGCAGGGTAGGGCTAAAGAGTACGTCCAGTTCTTGGCGGATAAAGTTGCTCGGTTTCGGTCGGAGTTGGACTCCGATCCTGCAGATCCAGCCGAGGCACAAGCGGATAATCTGGTAGACCATCGCTGGGTTGAGTTTCAGGATGTTGCCCCTGGGGACGTGGACAAGGCAATGAGAGCTGTGAGTGCCTCCACATGTGTACTGGACCCGTGCCCCTCCTGGCTGGTTCTCAACAGCAGGGAGGTGACACGGGGCTGGATCCAGGTGGTTGTTACCGCCTCCCTTCGGGAGGGGGTCTTTCCCCCCGCACTTAAAGCGGCGGTGGTGAGACCCCTCCTGAAGAAACCATCTTTGGATCCAGCCTTTCTTAACAGTTACCGTCCAGTCTCCAACCTCCCCTTTGTGGGGAAGGTTGTTGAGAAGGTGGTGGCCTTTCAGCTCCAGTGGGCCTTGGAGGAAACCAGCTATCTTGACCCATTCCAGTCCGGCTTCAGACCTGGCTACAGCACAGAAACCGCTTTGGTCGCATTGACCGATGACCTCTGGAGAGCCAGGGATCGACGCCATGCCTCCATCCTGGTTCTCCTTGACCTCTCAGCGGCTTTCGATACCATCGACCATGGTATCCTTCTGCGATGACTGCGAGAGTTGGGGGTGGGAGGCACTGTTCTACAGTGGTTCTCCTCTTACCTCTCGGACAGGCCGCAGTCAGTGTTAGTTGGGGGGCAGAGATCGACCCCTAGGCCCCTAACATATGGGGTGCCGCAGGGTTCGGTCCTGTCTCCCCTACTTTTCAACATCTACATGAAACCGCTGGGCGAGATCATTCGGCGGCACAGGATAAAATACCACCAGTATGCGGACGATACCCAGTTGTATCTGTCCGCCCCGTGCCAACTCAATGAAGTGGTGGACGTGATGAACCAGGGACTCGAAGCCGTTAGGGACTGGATGAGGGCTAACAAACTCGTGCTCAACCCGGATAAGACCGAGTGGCTGTTGTGTTTCCCTCCCGCCAATTTGGCAAATATTCCATCTCTCAGGCTGGGGGGTCAAACATTATACCCCTCAGACAGGGTCCGCAACTTGGGAGTCCTCCTGGACCCACAGCTGACTTTCGAACATCATTTGTCAGCTGTGACCAGGGGGGCATTTGCCCAGGTTCGCCTGGTGCACCAGTTGCGCCCCTACCTGAACTGGGAGGCTCTCACAACAGTCACTCGTGCCCTTGTGACCTCTAGGCTGGAGTACTGCAATGTGCTCTATATGGGGCTGCCCTTGAGGAGTATTCGGTGACTTCAGCTAGTCCAGAATGCAGCCGCGCAAGCGATTGTGGGTGCACCTCGCTTCACCCATGTAACACCTATCCTCCGCGAGCTGCGCTGGCTATCTGTCGATCTCCGGATACGCTTCAAGGTGCTACTTGCCACCTTTAAAGCCCTTCATGGTAGTGGATCTGGGTACTTGAGAGACCGCCTACTGCCGATCACCTCCACACGACCCATTAGATCCCATCGTTTAGGCCTCTCCGAATTCCATCCGCTGGCCAATGCCGACTGGCCACCACATGGAGGAGAGCCTTCTCGGTGGTTGCCCCGACCCAATGGAATGATCTCCCCGTGGAGCTTCGTACCCTTACCACCCTCCAGACCTTCCGCACAGCCCTTAGAATCTGGCTATCCCGTCAGGCCTGGGGCTAAAGATTGTGTCCCGCCCGAATGGTATGAATGTTGCATTTTAATTATGTACGGTCTATTTGTAAAAGACTGTTTCCCCCTTCCTTTTTGATTGTGAGCCGCCCTGAGTCCCCCCAGGGAAAAGGGCAGCATACAAATAAACACAAATTCAAATTCAAATTCAATACCACCAAATATGGTAGAATGTGCCATCCCTTCTTCCACATTTCCAACACAGTGGAAATAACCCAGGAAACATTTTGGTTAACCTTGTTTGGGGGAAGTGCCATCTATAAACCATCTTGTATACGTTTTCTTTAAACACTGCAGATATTATAAGTTTAATAGTCTTACTCCATAGATCCCACCATTTGCCCATTTCAATCTCATAGCCAAAGTTTCTCTCCCATGTTATTAGAAGGCTTTTATCCATCTCTTCTTTAGCATCTTGATAGATCAAAAATTGATAAATTTTCGATAACATTTTTTTATCTCCGCCAAACAAAATTTTATCTAGCCCCTGAGGGTTTGGGTAGATCCCAAACCATACCTTATCACTTTTAAACCTATTTCTAATCTGTAAATATTCCCACCATTCCAGATTCCTGCCCTGCTGCTCTATTTCCATCTTTGTTTTCATCTTGCCATCTTCTTTCATAATGTCTTTATATGTTATGTTTCTTGTCCAGTTAAATTCACTGGGATGTGTTAAAGCCTCCAACGGTGCCAACCAACACGGAACCCTAAGATAATACTTTTTCCTCATCTTTCCCCACACCTCCATCAAAATCTTCCGAATATAATGTCCCATGAAGTACCTATGGGGAGTATCTCTTTCTTGCCAGAGGGAGCATTCCATCCCTGGGGGAGGTCATGTCCCTCTATAGCCAATAGGCGCCTTCTACTCAACGTCACCCAATCCTTCACCCATGTCATAATTGCTGCATTATAATATGCTTCCCAGTTGGATACTCCGAAGCCTCCCAGTTCTTTACGTTTCTGCAACATTTGGGCTTTAATTCATTCTTTCTTGCCTTGCCATATAAATCGAGCCAATATTGTCTCCAAGGATTTTAAAAAAAATTGTCCAATTTAGTCGGTGCCGTTTGAAACAAAAACAAAAATTTCGATAGTACATGTGTCTTAACTGTCCCAATCCTGCCCATCAAAGACAGTTGTTTACCACTCCAATTAGTCATATCCTTAGATACCTGTTGTAGTAATTTCATATAATTATCTACCTTGATAGAGGAACATCTCTCCTTAAACCAAATTCCCAAGTATTGTATTTTATGGGCCATGTTAATCCCTAACAGGCTTTCTACTTCCCTTTTCTGGTTCAAAGTCATATTCTTAATTAACAGTTTTGTCTTCTCTTTATTTATACATAACCCCGCTATCATACTGTACTCCTCTATTTTATGTAAAAGTTGTATCCCAGAAGCCATAGGATCCTCGATAATAAAAACAAGTTCGTCACCAAAAGCCTGGAGCTTAAATTCCTGAGCTTTAACTCGTAATCCTTTAATTTGTATATCACTCCTCACTATTCTAAGAAGGGGTTCTAATGTAAGGATAAATAGTATGGGGGATAACTGGCACCCTTGTCTTGTGCCTTTACCAATCTCAATATCACCCGCCTCTTCTCCATTTACCAATAATGTCGCAGTTTGTCGTACATAAATTGCCCGAACAGCATTTAAGAAGTTTTATCCAAACTTCATATTTTCTAATTGTGACAACATAAACTTCCAATTTACCTGATCAAAAGCCTTTTGTGCGTCGAGAAACATAAAGGCCACTTGTTTGTCCAGCCGGGCTTCATAATATTCTAAGGCATCCAAAATAATTCTAACATTATCTTTCAAATGCCTTTGCGGCAGGAAGCTGTTCTGATCAGGGTGTATAAATTTGTTAAGGAACAATTTATGTCTATCTGCCAGTATAGCTGCAAAGATTTTATAATCCACATTCAAAAGTGAAATGGGCCTATAGTTTTTAATTTCGGTGCAATAGAATCCATCAAGATAGCATTAAATATTACAATCATCTCTTGTCCTAAGATTTCCAAAAAAGTTTAATAGACTTCAACTGGCAAACCATCCATGCCAGGAGTTTTGTTGTTTTCCATTTTTTTTGACTGCCTTTTCTAATTCATCTATTGTTATCTTTTGGTTTAGTACCCCTTTCGCTTCATTTGAGATCTTAGGTAGATTTGCATTATCTAAAAATTCCTTAATTTGGTCCTCAGAAATTTCCCCTCTACTATATAGTTGCTGAAAAAAACCTTGAATAATTTCCCTTGATTTCTACTAATTCCCCTTTATTATTCTGCAGTTGAGCTATACGTCTGCTCTCTCTTTCTTTCCGTAGTCTATAAGAGAGCCAACGACCCAGTTTGTTAGCATCCTCAAAAAAGTTTTGCTTAATCCCCCTAAGTTTCTGAGCAACATCCTCATGATCTAGAAGAGATATCCCGTGCTTAATTCTAGCCATTTCTTCTTTTTTATCATCTAGTGGGTCCTGTTGCAAGGCTTTTTCCACCACCTTAGTTTGGCTACCCATTTTGCCCTCTCTTCTAATTTTTTCCTGTGTGTGCCTATTGTATATTTAATAGCTAGGCCCCTCATATAAGCCTTGGCTGTATCCCAAAGTATTTGTGGGGTTACTCCCTTCCTATTTTCTTCAAAAAAAACCAAAACCCTCATTTCCCTTTTAAACATTAGTTGAAATTCTTGTTCTTTCACTGTCTCTGTATTCATCATTCACCTTATCTTCCTCCCCTGCCTTACTCGTTTCCACACCAATAAGATTGGATTATGATCGGCCCAGGTATTAACCTCGATTGCTGCTTCCTTAATCAGATCCCCAATTTCTGGTGTCAACCAAGCCATGTCGATCCTAGAACAGGATTGATGTCTATGTGAAAAGAATGTAAATTATTGTTTCTGTGGGTGGAGTTCATGCCATACATCCTTTAATTCATATTCCTCCCTCATGTCTTCAAAAGTTTTGGGGAGAGTGCTCCTCCTTTCTCTTAACCCCCCCCTCTTTTGGATGTTTCCTGGGTTATAGTCCATTGTCCTATCTACCACAGCATTATAATCACCCACCACACATATGTAGTCATAGCCTAACTCTGCAATTTTTTGATGCAACTTTCTAAAAAAGGTACTTTGATTATTGTTCGGCGCGTATATGACCACCAGCAAAATTTTATATCGACCAAATTTCAATTCAACCATTAAAAGTCTCCCCTCCCCATCAGTATACACCAATTTAGAATTGATATGACCTTTTCTTTAAATCTGCTTCTTGATTTGTGTGTTGTTTACTTGATTGTTGGTTTGAGGTTAACTTTGGAGTTAATCTATGATGATATTGGTGCTGATTAGTGGCGGAGAGATGCTGGAGTCTATTTTGTTCTCTTTTGGTCTGATTGATTGCCTCTTTTGCATAATCATTAGATGCTGTTAATGTCTATGGTTGATTGATGGCTGATTTGTGAGAGTGCCAGGTATCTAGATATTCCCTGGCATTTTTGGACTTGGTGTGGTCTAGCATTGTCACATTTTCCCAATTGAAACTACCATTAAATCTACTGTTAAATGGGCTTTAGTTGGCTCATGTGCTACACTGATTTTATATGGTTGTCCAGTTTGTTTGGTGGCTTTTGAGATATTCTTGATGTATAGCAGTGTAATTCTGTTTAGGGTTTGTGTTTGTTGTGCTGTATTGGATTGAGTGGTTAGGAACATTTTATTGAAGATGTGTGGGAATACATTTTGTTGAAATGTGTTCAATAGATGCTCCCTTTCCATTTTCTGTTGTTCTGGGTTGCAGAACTGTATTTGAGCTACTTTAAATAAAGTCCTTACTCTGGATACCCAGACAACTGAAAGCAAACAGCATTCCTTACTAGCAGTGATTATGTTACCTAGATAGGGTAATGAAACATCTGCAAGAAAACAAGTAAGCTCAGAGAGCCCCAAGGACCCCTCATTTCAACCCTGAGCTACAAATATTCTTCTTTATTGGTATAATATATTATCGAAAATCTCCTTATTAAAGTTATGCATAGAAGTATTTTATTAAACTTTTCCTTAAGTCAAATGAAAAATGGTAGAATTACTACCCTACCATTATGGTTTGAAATCTTCCCTTCTGGGCATGGAACGCAGTCATAGCAGCAGAACTGTTCCCCCTCAATTCCTTTCTTCCAGGATCCAAGTAAACAGGGGTCATTGCATCGAGAAAATGGAGGAACCTGGCGATAAGCACAAAAGGTTTTGAAATTGGACGTAGTAAGAGTAAGATTATGTAATATTTCTCCTTTATGGAGGGGAATTATTTTTGACTTCCCAAAGGATTGATAAAAGGTATTCAAAAAAGTAGAAATTGTAATCATGTACAAAATTTCCTGCTTGAAGAACAGAGAAAACAAATCATAACACTTTGTAACTATCTCAGGGAAAGGAATACTGAACTTATTAATTTAAAACTTAAAAAGATGTGGAAACCACAATGATGTAGAAAAGGTCCTATTTGAAGAGCAGGGGAACTAAATAATTGCACAGGGGAGCAATTTCATGGAAAAAATGGCTACTGTTGTGATTTCAAATGGATGTGCAAACCAAACATGCCAACATGTATTGTAATGTCATTTTGTCAATTTAATGAGTGCTTGATATCAACAACGTTTGAAAATAGTATTCCATTCTTTCTTTAAAATCCAGGAATCAGATTTTGACTGAGATTAGGTTCAATATGGCATCATAATAGATTACGACATGGTCAATTCACTAATTTGATACCTGATTAAAACCTGGACTCCAGACAATCACGTCTTCATCAACCCATAATTCCTTCCCTTTGGGAGCCTCTACATCCAGCTTTCCAACTCTAACTCTCTGAAAGGATCTATTTGGAAAAGTGATCAAGTTGGTGATGTCGAATCCACCAGTTGCTTCCCCTTTCTCATTCAGAAACACTCTCTCCCCAGCTGAATTGTTAAAAGAAATGCCTTGAAGAAATGAATGGAGCTAATTGAAAGGGAATAAAAGAGAGAGGGAATTAAAAGCAACGTAATAGAGAAGACAAAAAGATATCCAAGTTACATTCACCCATTCTGCCCTTTCCAATAACTCTTAATAATTACGTAAACTTAGAAATTTTATAATCAATATTGTATGGAAATATATATGTCAACTCTTTGATTTATTTGATATTATTTATGGAAGTATAACAATGCAGAGAATCGGAATGAAAATAGGCTTTTGGAATTATATCATTTTCTCCATTTATTAACAAAAACTAATTCAAGATAGATAATGTATAATATTTACTCATTGGTACAAAGCTATTTGAGAGTGAGGTCTGGTTAATTTTCAGATTTTAGAATTTGAGACAGAAGCTTTCTTTAATAGATAAATTAGAGTTAGAGACTGATAGAGACTCATTCTGCAAATATAAGGTTGTTTCATACTATGCATGCCACATTTAAAAAGGGCCTAAGATGCCTCTAAATATCCCAAAGAGACAGAAAAAGTAGTTAGTCAATTATTTGAGAATTGATTAATTTTTGGAGAGATAACAAAAAGTAATATAAATTATCCTTTTCACTATTACTTTTCAAGCTATGCTGATTTATTAAATATTTTTTTATCATTTTTGGTATGTATTTTATACAGAACAACATAACACAGATGCAAGATACCTTGAATGATTTCTAGTAAAACAGCCAGCTCAATGAGAAGATGCTACAACATTTCAAACAAATGGCTGTCTAATAAACAACTTGTGACCAAAAAAAGCTTCAATATGTTCAAAACAAGAAAAAAGACAACGAAACAATTGGTCCATTGCTGGGAGAAAGTGTCAAGAAGGTACAATCAACAGGGAGAAAGCAAAACTGCTCAACTTGTTTTTTGCCACTCTCTTTCCACAAAGGGAAAAACCAATCCAACCTATCAAAAACAACACTACAAAAAACAGATTAGGAACACAAGTTAAAATTGGGAAGAAAATGGTATGTGAGCACCTGTCTACCCTAACTGATTTCAAGTCACCAGGACTGGATAGATTACACCAGAAGGTTCTGAAGGAACTGGCAGATTGGATAGCAGAACCACTGAACTATATCTTTCAAAGATCCTAGAGCACCATTGAAAAGCCAGAGGATATCTTCAAAAATGGATAAAATATAGATACAGGAAACCGCAGAGCTATCAGCCTGACCTCAATATCTGGGAAGATTCTGGAAAAGATAATCAAACAATGAATCAGCAAAAACCTAGAACCCCAAAAAGTAAAAACCAAAAACCAACATGGTTTTGTCAAAAAGAGATCATGGCAGACTAACCTTGTTGCATTCTTTGGCAAAGTGACAAAATTAGTTGATATACTTGGACTTCAGTAAGGCATTTGATGAAATAGACCATAACCTACTACTAGATAAAGTACAAAATGTGGGTTAGATAGCATCACCATCAGATGGATTCATAACTGACTGACCAACTGCACTCAATGTGTAGTCATCAATGGAATTTCATCTACATGAAGGAAAACATGCAGTGGGATACCCTAAGGCTCTGTTTAAGGCCTAGTACTCTTCAACATCTTCATCAATGACTTGGAGGGGGGAACAGATGTGGAACTCATCAAATCTGCAGATGACACCAAACTGGCAGGAATAGCCAACACTCAAGAAGATAGGCTCAAGATACTGAAAGATCTTGACAGACTTAAACATTGGAGGCTATCTAATAAAATGAAATTCAATGGTGAAAAAAGTAAGGTTCTACATTTAGTCATGAAAATAAATACAGGTAGTGTATATGTAGCTCCTTGCTCAATAGTAGTAATTTTTAGGAGGGATTTTGGAGTCTTGGTGGACAACCATTTAAATATGAGCCAGCAGTGTCCAGCAACTGCCAAAAACATCCATCCCAGTTCTAGGCTGCATAAACAGAGGGATTAAATCAGGATCACTTGAACAGTTAATACCACTTTAAATTGCCTTCGTAACCCCATGCAATACCACATTCATATCTGGCTGCCACAATGTAAAAAAAAAAAGATGCTGAGACTCTAGAAAGAGTGCAGAGAATAAAAATAAAGATGATTAGGGGACTGGAAACTAAAATATATGAAGAACGGTTGCAGGAATTGGGTAGATTAGAGATTAGATAACCATTTGTCTGAAGTGGTGTAGGGTTTCCTGTCTAAGCAGTGGGTTGGACTAGAAGAACTCCAAGGTCCCTTTCAACTCTGTTATTCTATTCTATTCTATTCTATTCTATTCTATTCTATTCTATTCTATTCTATTCTATTTGCATTGTAAATATCTGCTATTATGGAGCAGCCAGAATTTCTGAAGGCAATTTTTCCCCAACTAATTACTGTCAAGAAAGGGTTCTATTTCTATTTTTTTCTACACATGTAGAATATATTAAGAGTTTCCACAATGGGTTCTAAAGGTAATTCTATTTCAAACTGCTGATTGAAATAAAAGAAGCCTCCAGTGCAAATGGAATACCTGCCAAGGCTGTAGCTGTGGAAGATCAGGGTTTTTACTCGTCATGGTTTTCCTCCTTTTGAACCTCAACATGTCTAGAGCCTGCAAAGCATGAGCCACAGCATAAACAGCATTGTAGACGCTGTAGCTTTGGCCAGTCATTTCCATTTCAAACAGAGGTGCTGGAAGATCCTCCAGCTTCATCTCCTCAGTGCATCTCCTACTGTGTATTTCTTGTAACTCTGACTTTGGAAATGAACAGTCAAATGACTGTTCCCAAATATCCTGTCGAAACCCATCTCTGGAGTCTGAAAGAGGTTTGATGGTCTGAAGAAATTCCCTGAAACCTGCAACAGCTGTTGAATGAATGGTGAAGGAAAGAGCCCCATGGAACATCTTGAGATCCGAATTGATTTGAACGCCTGTTAGTGCAAAATCAATCATTGCAGTCATGATCCACACCTTCCCAATTAAGGCAGTTTCTTTGCTTTCAGGATCTGACATAAATATTACAAGTCTTAGCCACATAATTGTCCCGGATTGTCCATAGACAAGAAATGCATTGGATTTGCTACTCAACATATTAATTGAATTAATGAAAATTCGTAGATAGGTTTCTTCCAGGTTTTCAAAGTGTATTATTGGATCAAGCCTTTCTATGAATGCTGAACATATTCCATTCTGTGAAAGTAAGGGCTGCATTTTCTGTAAGAATTTTTCTCCATTGTTATTACGAACAGAAAATATCCCAATCCATGTCCACCTAAAATGGTGAAGGAGTTGGATGATCCCAATGTACTGCTGGTCCTCTTTGGGGACCATGAAATAAAGTGAAGAGAGCTTACTGGTCTCAAATTCCTCCTGAGGTAATGCGACACAAGTTAGCTAAAAGAAAGTCCAATAGAATTCTGATGAGACGTTTTTTTCAAATTTAATTTTTCTATTTGTTTCCATTTAAAATATATCCAAGGAAAATTGTTGTCCTAGCATTTCCTAAAGAATATAGATACAATTTGGGGAAAAATATTTCAATCATATGCACTAGATCAGGGGTGTCAAACTCAAGGCCCAGGGGCTGGATCGAGCTTGGGAAGTTCATAGATCTGGCACACAGGGTTTCCCTGGAAACAGTGAAGGACTAGCCCCTGGTTCCTCGGCCTGGCCCTCCCAACCTCCATTTTAGCTTTCAGCGTGCTGGAGGATGTTCTCGTAGCCGAAAATAGAGCTTGTGAGGGCCCCCTGTGCCCCTTTGGCCGGACCTAAGTGTAGTACATAAAATTATCTGCTACAATGTCCTATCTGTCAATGACTATTTCAGCTTCAAACACAAAAACACATGAGCACACAATAGTTGCAAACTTAAGGTAAACCACTCCAAACTCGATTTCAGAAAATATGACTTCAGCAACAGAACTGTCCATGCCTGGAATGCACTACCTGACTCTGTGGTTTCTTCCCCAAATCCCCAGAGCTTTAACCTTAGACTGTCTACTATCAACCTCACCCCATTCCTAAGAGGTCTGAATGGTTCGTGCATAAACGCACCTGCGAGCCAACTGTCCGTGTCCTAATGATCCTTTTTTATTCATATCCATTTCATGTATTAAAATCATGTTTATACTTAAATATGTTATCTAATACATGCTTCACAAAATAAATACAATAAATAATAAAATCAATTATTTTAGCAAAGCAATTCAAATATGCCTTCAGCTCCTCCTGATATTCACTTCATATAACTGGCATGGTAGTTTCAGATAACAATGCTAAGTATTTGACATTAAGCCATGCAGAACATTCTAACACTTATTAACAGAAAGCCAGGCCTAATTTTTTACGTGTATTAATTATTCCATTAGAACAATAAGATAAAGAATTTTCTTCTAAACCCCTTTAGAACGTACTTGTGGAATCTTTAAGAATCCTATAATTTCAGCTATATAAGATGATGTGGCAAAATCCAGTCCCCCAATGATAGCCTTGAGATTCTTCTGGCTATCACATTTGTAGTTAGGGACAAATTCCTGGTATTTAAAAAGCAGGTCCAGAGTGGTACGATAGGTCAATCTTGGGTTGTTGTAACTGTCATAGATATGGAACCCAAGAGTGAAATTGGGTAAGATCTGGGAGTCCTCATTGATCTCCTTCACAGCAAATGCCAAGGCAAGGATGTGCTGGTAGAACTTCATTACTACACTGCAAAGGATTTAAATACCCCATTTGAAAAAGGAAGTTTATTATTCTCATAAGCAAGTTTGCATCATTTCTGTATGAATAACTAACATTTCTTTCTTTGATGAAAGTAGGAAAGTAATGGGTTTTCTAACATGCTGAATAATTTATACAACAGCATATGTACAACAAAATCAATTCCATCATATATCAGTCATTTATTCTATATATTTTGTTAAGAATGATGATACAGATTTAAAACAAATATTACAAATGTCATTCAGAAGATGTTTTCCACTAAAGCTTTATACATTATATTACAAGTACTTTAAAATCAAGTAAAAAACCAAAAAGTGTATTCTCCCATAAATAGAAGGACTAGTTATAACATCTATATTGATACTCTCATAAGCAAATTTGAGGAAACAGATTAAGATTAGGAAAAGAGGAAAAAATCCTTACCATGTTATGTCGTAAGATGTTATAGAAGGATATTCCTTAAAATCAATACCAAAAAGGTTGTAATAGATGTGGGACGTCATCCCTCCAATGATGAGGTCACCAGGTTGGTACCACTCATGAGGAATAAGGAAAGCATCACTTGCAGGGCAGCTCAGCGTCCCAATTTTCTGCATCAAGAATACTAGGAGCAGCAACATCCACGCTCTTGAAAATGTCTCTGTCTTTCATCATGATTCTTTCAAATTTCCCCTTCGGGGAAAAGGGCGGCATATAAATGCAATAAATTCAAATTCAATTCAATATCTGAGAGTGCACCTAATCAGAAAACCTATCATTGTGTATTAGCATGCCCTTGAGATTGCCAATACATTTCTTGAATTGCATCAGGATTTGAGCATGTATTCTGACAAAGGAGAATAAAGGGGAGGAAGCCTGTAGCAAGGACTTTGAAACAAAGCTGTGCCAATCCCCCTGGGGTTCAAAATGCATTGATTGTTGTTGAATTGGAATATTCTCCTGTGCAGTCCTTGATGTTTTTGCCTAGTTCAGAAAATATGGTAATTCCTGTTGATGCAGGAGGGGGTGCACAGGTAAACCCAGCAGTGGCTGGCCAGGTTAGGTGGTCTTAATAGAATGGACCTTATAAATTCATATTAGCTTGGCTTTTCATTCTAGTGCCCTGGAGTTCCAACTTTGACTTGTAGCTTCAGTGAACTTTCTCTCCAACTTCCTCATAAGTATTAAAAATAGTGTTCAACAGTGTGGCAAGACCCTGTAAAGGAGGGGCACAGGAAGCCAGGTGTGGGTGAGAGATAGAACAGAGGTGAAACAACTAACATTCCAAATGAACTTCTCCTTTTCAAAATGTCATGCTTGTCTCGTGTATGGAAATGCCTTGAGAACGCACAGTGTGGAACACGGCATAAAAGTAGCATCCTGGGCAGAGCCCAGGGACTTCAGATTTTGATGTGTGAGCATGCTGAACTCGATGCATCAAATAAACTGTTTCTCTCACCTTCGTGGTCTCGAGTCCTGGTCTTTCGTAAATAGATTACAAACCTCAATCTAATTATCAGGAGATAATTACTTCGTTGTTGATAAGAGCAAATATAGATGATGTTTAAATGCTTCTTGAAATGCACAATTGCTAATAAAATGTACAGAGGGGAATTTGCTATACAAAATACACCTGATTTTTGGAATTTATATTCTGTTTTACAATAAATAGTAGCTGCAGTTCACTCTCCTTTACATAGGATTAAGATGCCTAGCAGTGGTGGGATTCAAATTATTTTACTACCTATTCTATGAGCATGGCTTGGTGGGCCTGGCTTGGTGGGTGTAGCAGGGGAAGGACACTGTAAAATTTTTATTCCCACACAACTCCATTGAAAGGTTAATGTAAAATCCCCATTTCCTCCTGATCAGCTGTGACTCGGGAGGCAGAGAATAGATGGGGACAGGGCCAATCAGAAGTAGTATTTACCGATTCCCAAACACCTCAAAATTTCCCCTACCGATACATCATAAACTGCTGAATATCACCTCCAATACCTAAATATTTTGCCAGTCCCTCAAAAAATTATTTCCATGATTTGCTCCCAGATCTCCCTAGATGGGAGATGGTGCCTCCATTTTTTCCACAATGATAGGTTGGGTGACATTTTTACTTATGTTAGCCATGAAGAAGTAGCATTTTCCCCAGCATTCCCCAAATTTAAATTTTCAGTTGCTTAACAATATACTTAAGACCTGGGAGAAGATTATGAAATAGGGCTCAAGGAAATGATGAAAGCAGTGGCAGTGGAAACTGCTGGAGGGGCTTTAGTGGTTTAGTATTTGAACTGTTACAGCATTTAAGAACAGTTTTAGAAATCATCCCTAAGGCTTGCTGAGATCTTGGTAGCATCTTTCCTTTGACATCTTTATCTGTCCCTCAGTTTAATATTCCCTATTTCAAAAAGAGGCAATGTCTGTGCTTCTGTGAAAAGAAATTAAGGTGATTCGTAGTACATTCAAGGCTTGGTAAATTGACATGTTGTAGTCAATTCTGGAACATATGAGGAAGCCAGTCATGTATCACGTGCAAGAGCAAAATTTCAGGAAGACCAAATTTTCACCTGGTTCCCTAAACGTGACTAATCTTATGCGGAGCTAAAGTACCAATGAAAAAGCAAAATTTAGAGAGGAATCCCAACAGGGGAAGGAAGCCATCTTGTGTAATACCATATCTTCTCCCAAAGTATGATTGTGGGCTCAAAAGGTCAACTTCCAAGTGAATGATGCTGATATATGAGCAATTTTTCTGAGCCAGAAATTAACATCTCTTTGTGAGTAGCTCCCTGTGGTTGAGGTCAGGGCGGAAAAAAATATTGTAGCATTTTGGGAGGAATATGCATCCCAGTAATGCAGCACTGGAGGCCAAGATGGAGAAGACCTCTACAGCTACCATGGCTTTTCCCTTTGTGCTCAGATAGGCTGGAAAGAAGGAGATCCACACACTGCAAAAGGCCAACATACTGAAGGTGATGAACTTGGCTTCATTAAAGCTGTCAGGTAATTTATGGGCAAGGAAAGCCACTATAAAGCTGGCGATGGCCAAGATACCCATATAGCCCAAGACACAGTAGAAGAAGAAAGCTGACCCCTCATTGCATTGTAAAATAATTTCTTGGGGCTGTGAATGCATGTCCAACTCCGGGAATGGGGGAGATGTCGACAACCAAACAATACAAATACATACTTGGAAGAGAGAGCAGGAAAGTACAATAGAAAAGGCCAATCTTTTCCCCACCCATTTCCTCATCTGAGATCCAGGTTTAGTGGCCAAGAAAGCAAAAACTACAGTGGTGGTTTTGGCTAGTACACTAGAAATGGCCACTGAGAAAGTGATGCCAAACATTGATTGTTGGAGAAGGCAGATCACTTTTCCAGGCTGGCTGAGGAAGAGCAAAGAGGAGAGAAAACAGAGCAGAAGAGAGACAAGGAGGGTGTAGGTGAGGGACCTGTTGTTGGCTTTGACAATGGGAGTATCTTTGTTCTTAATAGAAATTCCAAGAATCCAAGAGTTCGAGAAGAAGAAACCAAGAGCTGCTGAGGCTGAACCAATTCCTAAGGATTCTTCAAAAATTAGGAAAACCAACTGTTTCAGTTTACATCCATTCTTTTCTTTATTTGGATAATGATCTTCAGAACATTCAAAGCAATCTTCCATATCTGGAAGGAAAATCAACATATTTCTTTTCATCTAGGCATTCCATACTATTGAGGGGTGCTTGGTCCTCTCTGAGTTTGCTTGTTTTGTTGTAAATGTTTCATCAACCCAAACTAAATACCATCAAAATGTCTTGCCAGTCTATGTGGATGGGGACCTACTTAGAGAGTCTTTGGTTGAACTGTTTACTGATGGCTTTTTTTGCAACTTCTTCTTTTTTAAATAATCTTAATTAGTTATACATTTTTTTAAGAGTAAAACATACAAATACAAATACAATTTTAAACATACAACTCACCCACCCCCCGCGGTGACAGTCATTCACAGCCCAACTTTTTTCTTTCCTTCCTCATTGTTAGGTCTCTAAGCCACATCTTCTCATTACAAAATTCAGGGATCTATTACAATACCCATGTTCATTTTTAACTTTCCCCATTTTAAGTCCCTGCTGTTCTCCTTGTCGCCCACATATACCATAAGTTCCAGCTAAGGTAGTGTTCCGTTTCTCCTTTGTCCCTCAGCCAACCCGTCATTCTGTCCATTTCTGCACATTCATAGATCTTTTTAATTATAGCATCTTCCGGCAGTATGGTAGTGGATTTCCAAAATTGTGCATACGTTATTCTTGCGGCCACAATTATATGTAGGCTCAAATGCCATATTGAACTGCTCATGTTTTCTGGTTTAATGTTTAGTAGAAGGTTCTCGGGTCTCCATTCCATGTTTGCCCCGGTAACCTCTTTTAGCCATTTTTTAATCCTTTTCCAGTATTTCATGGCCTCAGTACAGGACCACCAAATATGGTAGAATGTGCCATCCTTTCTTCCACATTTCCAACACAATGGAGATAACCCAGGGAACATCTTGGCTAACCTCGTTGGGGGAAGTGCCACCTATAAACCATCTTGTATATGTTTTCTTTGAATGCTGTAGATATTGTAAGTTTAATGGTCTTACTCCATAGATCCCACCATTTGTCCATTTCAATTTCATAGCCAATGTTTCTCTCCCATGCTATTAGAAGGCTTTTATCCATCTCTTCATTAGCATCTTGGCAGGTCAAAAAATTGGTAAACCTTCAATAACATTTTCTTGTCTCCACCAAACAAAATCTTATCTAGCCCCTGAGGGTTTGGGTAGATCCCAAACCGTACCTTATCGCTTTTAAACCTGTTTCTAACCTGTAAATATTCCCACCATTCCAGATTCCTGCCCTGCTGCTCTAATTCCATCTTTATTTTCATGTTGCCATCTTCTGTCATGATGTCTTTATATGTTATGTTTCTTGTCCAATTAAATACACTGGGATGCATTAAGGCCTCTAATGGTGCCAACCAGCACGGAACCCTAAGATAGTATTTTTTCCTCATCTTTTCCCAGACCCCCATCAAAATCTTCCGAATATAATGTCCCATGAAGTACCTATGGGGGGTGTCTCTTTCTTGCCAGAGGGAGGCATGCCATCCCTGAGGGAGGTCATGTCCCTCTATAGCCAATAGGCGCCTTCTACTCAACAACACCCAATCCTTCACCCATGTCATAATTGCTGCATTATAATATGCTTCCCAGTTGGGTACTCCGAAGCCTCCCAGTTCTCTACGTTTTTGCAATATTTGGGCTTTAATTCGTGCTTTCTTGCCTTGCCATATAAATCGAGCCACTATTGTCTCCAAAGATTTTTTTAAAAAATTGTCCAATTTAGTTGGTGCCGTTTGAAACAGAAACAAAAATTTTGGTAATACATATGTCTTGACTGTCGCAATCCTGCCCAAACAAGACGGTTGTTTACCACTCCAATTAGTCATATCTTTAGATACCTGCTGTAGCAATTTCACATAGTTATCAACCTTGATAGAGGAACATCTCTCTGTGAGCCAAATTCCCAAGTATTGTATTTTATGGGCCATGTTAATCCCTAACAGACTTTGTACTTCCCTTTTCTGGTTCAGAGTCATATTCTTAATTAACAGTTTTGTCTTCTCTTTATTTATACATAACCCCGCTATCATACTGTACATCTCTATTTTATGTAAAAGTTGTATCCCAGAAGCCATAGGATCCTCCAGGATAAAAACAAGGTCATTGGCGAAATCCTGGACCTTAAATTCCTGAGCTTTAGCTCGTAACCCTTTAATTTGTGTGTCACTCCTCACTATTCTAAGAAGGGGTTCTAATGTGAGGATAAACAGTAGGGGGGATAACGGACATCCTTGTCTTGTTCCTTTGCCAATCTCAATATCACCCGCCTCTTCTCCATTTACCAATAATGTCGCGGTTTGTCGTACATAAATTGCCCAAATTGCATTTAAGAAGTTTTCTCCAAACTTCATATTTTCTAATTGTGACAACATAAAGTTCCAATTTACCCGATCAAAAGCCTTTTGTGCGTCAAGAAACATAAAGACTACTTGTTTATCTGGCCGAGCTTCATAATATTCTAAGGCATCCAAAATAATTCTAACATTATCTTTCAAATGCCTTGACGGCAGGAAGCCGTTCTGATCAGGGCGTATAAATTTATTAAGGAAGAATTTAAGTCTATCTGCCAGTATAGCTGCAAAGATTTTATAATCCACATTCAAAAGTGAAATGGGCCTATAGTTTTTAATTTGGGTGCGGTCAGCTCCAGGTTTAGGCAAAAGGGTTATATAGGCCTCAGCCCATGATTTTGGTGCGATAGAATCCGTCAAGACAGCATTAAATATTACTATCATCTCTTGTCCTAAGATTTCCAAAAAAGATTTATAGATTTCAACTGGCAAACCATCCATGCCAGGAATTTTGTTGTTTTCCATTTTTTTGACTGCCTTTTCTAATTCATCTATTGTTATCTTTTGGTTCAGTACCCCTTTTGCTTCATTTGAGATCTTGGGTAGATTTGCATTGTCTAAAAATTCCTTAATTTGGTCCTCAGAAATTTATTCCCTACTATATAGTTGCTGAAAAAAACCTTGGATAATTTCCTGTTTCTCCCCCTTGATTTCTACTAATTCCCCTTTACTATTCTGCAGTTGAGCTATACGTCTGCTCTCTCTTTCTTTTCGAAGTCTATAAGAGAGCCAACGACCCGGTTTATTAGCATGCTCAAAAAAGTTTTGCTTAATCCCCCTAAGTTTCCGAGCAACATCCTCCTGGTCTAGAAGAGAGATCCCATGCTTAATTCTAGCCATTTCTTCTTTTTTCCTATCATCTAGTGGGTTCTGTTGCAAGGCTTTTTCTACCACCTCCAGTTTAGCTATCCATTTTGCCCTCTCTTCTAATTTTTTCCTGTGTGTGCCTGTTGTATGTTTAATAGCTAGGCCTCTCATATAAGCCTTGGCCGTATCCCAAAGTATTTGTGGAGTTACTCCTTTCCTATTTTCTTCAAAAAAAAAAAACAACCTCATTTCCCTTTTAAACATTTGCTGAAATTCTTGTTCTTTCACTATCTCTGTATTCATCATCCACCTTCTCTTCCTCCCCTGCCTTCCTCCTTTCCACACCAATAAGAGTGGATTATGATCGGCCCAGGTATTAACCTCAATTGCTGCTTCCTTAATCAAGTCCCCAATTTCTGGTGTCAACCAGGCCATGTCGATCCTAGAACAGGATTGATGTCTATGTGAAAAGAAAGTAAATTGTTGTTTCTGTGGGTGGAGTTCACGCCATACATCCTTTAATTCATATTCCTCCCTCATGTCTTCAAAGGTTTTGGGGAGAACTCTCCTCCTTTCTCTTAATTTCCCCCCCTTTTGGATGTTTCCTGGGTTATAATCCATTGTCCTATCTGCCACCGCGTTATAATCACCCACCACACATATGTGGTCATAGCCTAACTCTGCAATTTTTAGATGCAACTTTCTAAAGAAAGTACTTTGGTTGTCATTCGGTGCGTAATTGGCCACCAGCAAAATTTTATATCGACCAAATTTCAATTCAAACATTAAAGGTCTACGCTCCCCATCAGTATACACCAATTTTGAATCGATATGGTCTTTAACATACAACACAATGCCCCTTTTCTTTTCATCTGCTAAACTTGTATACATTATACCCAGCCGGGGGAAATACAACACATTTTGCTGGTGGTTCACTATATGTACTTCTTGCAGGCATGTCAAATCACAATTCTTTTTCCGTAGAGCATTCAGTATTTTATTTCTCTTTCTTAGTGAATTCAAACCATTTATATTTAAAGAAATTAGGCGGAGTTCATCCGCCATGTATATTTGTGTAAGGCTTTGTCTCATTTAACAACAGAGATTTGGGGGACAATTTTGGTCATAAGGACTATCTGTAATTAGCATTGTTTGGAATTATGCCAATATGAACAGCAAATCTATAAATTTAGAGAAGTAGATGTGAGAAATCCTAGGGAAAGTACTGTGTTTTGAATTTATGATTTAACTGTAGTGTCCTGAGAAATAAGTCTAGTCCTTCTTTCTGTTTGAGCTTTCAGATAGCGAAAGACTGCTGTTAAATCTGTGGATTGTTTCAGAAAGCTTTCTTTCAATTTCACTTGTCCGAATGTTGATTTACTGCATGGAAGAGAAGTCAGTCAGAGTCAGTTTCCTGCTTTTGTTTGGAGGAGAGGCAAAATGAGTCCGTGTGCCTGTCTTGCACAATAATACACAGCAGTGTCAGAAGCTGACAAGGAGTTCAACTGAACGGAATATTCATTCTTGGAGTTGTCTGAAGCAATGGTGGTGCGGCATTGAAGAGAAGGTGAAAATGATTTTCTTCCATCATGGGGGTAAATTCTGGCTATCGATTCTTAAGCCTTTCCCCGGAGGCTGACGGACCCAGTGCCAAATATAGCTACTACTAGTGATGGAGACACCAGTAACTTTACAGAGCAAATTTAGACTTTCTCCTGTTCTTACAGTTTCTGGTCCCGACGACACAAGTTGAACCTCAGATAGGGACCTTAAAAAAAGTAAGAATCAAGAAGTCATCAGGATTCCAGTGCATCTGAAAACAAACATCACACTTGCTTTCTCTACAATGGTGTTCTTTCATTTTGCCATGGCTATAATTGAAAAGGAAAATCAGAGGAAATTCATAGTATCTTTCTAAACAGGTTTTCTCTGCTTTGACATATGACGGTTTGAAGAGAATGTAGAGATGTAAAAAGGGGATCCTGCTTATAAAGGGGATCATTTCATGAAGGTATTTGCATAAGTCCAGTGAGGTATAAAGAAGCTCCTAGAAAGCCAGGTTCAGTGGAGACTTTGTATTCATTCAGAGAATGGAGATAAAGTCCTACTTTCTTTGCTGAAGAAGCTTCTTGGATGTGATGCAAAACTTCTTCAAAAAAAGCAATAAAGTCCAGCTGTGTCTTGAAAAAGCAACTTTGGGTGTTTTCCTTCTTTCCTTCCTTCCTTCCTTCTTTCCTTCCCTCCTTCTTTTCTCCCTCCCTTCCTTTTTCCTTTCATTCTTTTCTCCCTCCTTCCCCCTTCTTTTTTTCCTTCCTTCCTTCTTTTCTCTCTTCTTCCATTCCTCACTGCCTCCCTCCCTCCCTCCCTTTGATCACAATAAAAAACCACTTCTCATGCTTGTGCCACAGACCATATTTTCAGTCTTAAATCTGCCCCATCCAGATCTTTTGAGCAAATGTATGTATGTTTGTCTATCTAGATAGATATCTAGTTAGATATCTAGATGTATGTGTGTGTGTGTGTATGTATGTATGTATGTATGTATGTATGTATGTATGTATGTCTAGATAGATAGATAGATAGATAGATAGATAGATAGATAGATAGATAGATGGATGGATGGATGGATGGATGGATGGATGGATGGATGGATGGATGGATGGATGGGTGGGTGGGTGAATATATCGATATATGGATGGATAGATAGAGAAATGATGGATGGATGGATGGATGGATGGATGGATGGATAGATAGATAGATAGATAGATAGATAGATAGATAGATAGATATCAAGTCTGTGCTTCCAATTTTGCTTTATAATATTCATATCAATTAACTGGATGGATTGATTGGGTAGAATCAGTTTTGCTCTTGTCACAAGATGACTTTCAATATCTGAGTTCACTGTTCTTGTCAGAGTTTGTTGCATAAATTCAAATCCAGAAAGCACAGACAGATAATTGATTCGCAAGCAGTTAGTTTCGTTTCAGCAGAGAAGCCCAGACAGACAACTAGTTTACTTCTCAGAGCAGTAGTTTCTTAAGTTTCTGTTTTAATTCTCAGCACAGACTCAGATCTGTTTAAGCTCCCATTGGTTGACTTACTTACTCTTCCTATTCATTGGATGCACTTGTTCCAATGTCTCTCCAGTAATGAATGTTTTGGAGATAAAGTCCTCCAAAAATTCAAAAGATATCAATAACTGAGCACATTTTTTTTTAAAAAAAACAAATGTTCCTCTGTGAGATGTTACTCTAAGAATTCAAATGCTTTCATGGTCTGAATGTTGATCTGCTGCATGGAAGAGAAAATGCCCTGTCAGAATCAGTTTCCTGTTTTTGTTCAGAAGGTCAGGCAAAATCAGTCAGCGTGATTCTCTTGCACAATAATACACAGCAGTGTCAGAAGCTGACAAGGAGTTCAGCTGAAGGGAGTATTCATTCTTGGAGTTGTCTGAAGAAATGGTGGTGCGGCTTTGAAGAGAAGATGAGTACCATTTTCTCCCATCATAGGGGAAGATTCTGGCTATCCATTCCAAGCCTTTCCCTGGAGGCTGACGGACCCAGTTCCAAAGATAGCTACTACTAGTGATGGAAACACCAGTAACTTTACAGAGCAAATTGAGATTTTGACCTGGTTTTACAGTTCCAGGCCCCGATGACACAAGTTGAACCTCAGATAGGGACCCTAGAGAGGTAAGAGATATAAAAATTAGAATTCACATACATCAGAGAAAGAAATCATATTGTTGCTTTCGCTAAAATTGTGTCCTCACATTTTGGCATGGCTATGAGAAAAAAGAAAAACAGACAGTAATTCATAATGATTCCTTTCAAAATTTCATCCAATTTAATGTGTACACTTTGAGGAAAATGTGGCTATCAAAAAGAGAGTTCTGCTTTTAAAGAAGAGGACCTCATGATATTTGCATAAATCAGTGGGCTATAAAATAACTCTTAGAAAGCAAGGTGAGCTTGTATTCTTTAGGAGATTCTGCAGGTAACCTGCCTCCCTTCCTCCCTCCCTTTCCACCTTCATTTCACAATATTAACCATTTCTCATCCTTCTAGAACAAGTCAGTTTTTCAGTCTTACATCAGCCATCCAGATCTATGGGCAAACTTCTCAATACCCTTTGGTTATTTATTGCTTCATTTATTTATTGTTTCATTTATTTATTGCTTTATTTATTTATTGCTTCATTTATTTATTGCTTCATTTATTTATTGCCTTATTTATTCATTCATTTATTTATTGCTTTGTTGCTTTATTTATTTATGTATTCCTTTATTTATTGATGGCTTTATTGATTATAGGTTTATTTATTTTTGCTTTCTTTGTTTATTACTTTATTTATTGATTTATTGCATATTTGCTTTGTTTATTTATTTTTGCTTTGTTTATTTATTACTTTATTACTTTATTACTTTATTTATTGCATTTTTGCTTTGTTTATTTGTTTGTTTGTTTGTTGCTTTAGTCAGTATGCCTCTCTTGTGCAATAATACACGGCAGGGTCAGCAGCTGACACGGAGTTCAAGTGAAGGGAATATTCATTCCTGGAGTTGTCTAAAGCAATGGTGGAGCGGCTTCTGGCAATCCATTCCAAGCCTTTCCCTGGAGGCCGACGGACCCAGTGCCAAGCATTGCCCCCACCAACGAGGGAGACACCAGTCATATTACAGACCAAATTGCAATTTTGTCCTGGTCTTACAACTTCAGGCCCTGACGATACAAGTAACACATCAGAAAACGACCCTAAAGAAGTAAAAGGGGGAAAAAATAGTCAGGATTCAAAAGCACCTTGGAAAAAATAATGTCATTGTTGCTTTCTCTAAAATGGTGTTCTTACATTTTGTCATGGCTAGCAGTGAAAAGAAAAGCAGCAAGGAATTCATGGTCTCTTTGGAAAGTCTTTTTCCTCCAGTCTGATGTGTATGATTTGAAGGAAATGGAAAGATCTACAATGAGGAGCCTGCTCATAAAGAGAAACATTTCATGATGATATTTGCATATTCCTAGTGAGGTTTAAAGACGCTCGTAGAAAGGAATGTTTTCTTTAGACTTTGTATTCATTTAGAGAATCTAGGTAAAGTCCATTCTTTTCTTTCTTTCTTTCCTTCCTTCCATTCATCTCTCCCTGCTTCCCTCCCTCCCTCCTTCCTTCCCTCCCTGCCTCCCTCCTTGCTTCTTTCTTTCCTTCCTTCTCTACCTCCCTCCCCTCCTTCCTTCCTTCCTTCCTTCCTTCCTTCCTTCCTTCCTTCCTTTCTTCCTTCCTTCCTTCCTTCTTCTTCCTTTCCTTCCTTCTGTCCCCCCCTCCAACATTCCTTCCCTCCTTCCTTCTCTTCCTCCCTCCCTCCTTCCATCCCTCCAGTCTTTCCCTCCATGCCTCCCTCCTTCCCTAACTCCCTCTACCCCTCCCTCCTTCCTCCCTCCCTCTTTCCCTTTCCACATTCACAACCCAGCTCTAATGCCTGTTAAAAAATTAAGATTTTTCACTGCCTTATGCCTTATGTCAACTGAACTAAGATCTTTGGGCTGATTTCCCAATATTTGTTATCATGTAGATTCGTACAAGTTTCCTTTTCGGACCAAAATCGTATCTTGTCAGAGAGAAAAACTCTTATTTCCCCTATTTGACTTCCTTTTGAATTCTGCTATTTCATTGGCACGTAGCTATTCAGAAAATCTACCTGAGACAGGTAAACAGGTGGGAAGTTGTTGTTCCTGTGGTTTTTCCCTTGACATTTCCCCAAATGTCCCAGAATTATGGCAAATCTAGGTAACTATGGCTTGAGTGTAGACTGACATTCTTCAGCCATTAACAATAGCTCAGCAATTGCCTCAATTCTAAATTGAGGGACAAATATTTCAAATAAAGGATCTTACAAAGACCTCAGGAAGGACTATGGTTGAATTCTCCCATTATTCTCAATTGCTGTAAGAATTTTAGTCTCCTGACCACTAAAACCCATCAAGTTGTTCAATTTTTCATTGTTTCCATTACTCCCCAGAGTTCTATTTAATAATCTTCTGCTTTCTTTAGTTAAGCAATGGAAATGAAAAGCAATTGAAAATTTTAGTTGAGGACTGCTGGAAAAAAGAGGTTTGGGGTGAGAGGAGTAAGGGAGAAATAGCGGATATATAAAATTAAATTGAAATTGAACCAAAGAGGGATCAATCAATCAATTAGAATAAGCCTAAAAGGACCTTGGAGGTCTTCTAGTCCAAACCCCTGCTCAAGCCGGAGACCTTATACCATTTCAAATACTGTGCTTTTCAGAATATAAAACACACCGGAGTATAAGATGCACAATGATTTTAAAGAGGTATTTTTTAAAAAAATATATGTTTTTGCACTTTGCAGGCCTCCCAAACTCTGTTCATGCCTCATTTTTTTTTTAAAAAGGGGGGAATGGAGAGGCTTTGGGAGCCTTATAGAGTGCTCCTGGGGCCTGGGGCGACAAAAATAATCAAAAACAAGCCCATTTTTCCTCCTTTTTGCCCTGCCTAGCCGCCAGGAGCACTTTGCATGCCTCCTAAGCCCTCTGCATGTTCATTTTTGCAAACGAGCGGGGTTTCGGTAGGGCAAAAATGCTGTATTCAGTGCATAATATGCACCCAGATTTTCCTCCTTTTTTGGGGGGAAGTTGCGTCTTATACTCTGAAAAATAAGGTAGGTGGCTGTCCAGTGTTTTCTTAAAAACTTTCAGCGATGAAGCACCTACAACCTCTGAAGGCAAACTGTCCTACTGGTTATCCAAAAGGCACTTTTTCAAGAGACAACTGGATTTTTTTTCTTTAAACATGTTTCACTTCCCAACCAAAAAGCTTCTTCAACTCTTGGATGAGAAGCAAAACTTCTTCAAAGAAAAACCAGAAACTCCAGTCGCCTCCTTTAAAAAAAAACACCTTTGCGACAACCATGACCAGGATGACTGAGAATCTCCATAGAGGTTCCACTGGTTAATTGTCCCCTCTGTTAGGAAGCTTCTCCTTAATTCCAGGTTGCTTTTCTCCTTGATTAATTTCCATCCCTTGTTTCTTTACTTGCCTTCTGGGGTTTGGAAAATAAGTTTCACCACCTCTTCTTTGTGGTAGCCCCTGAAATACTGGAATACTGCTATCAAGTCACCCCTCGTCTTTCTTTTCCCTAGACCCAATGCAACCGCTCGTCAGATGTTTTTTGTCTCCAGGCCTTTAAACAGAGGCCTGGAGGTTTCCCTCCAGATTGCAATTGTCTTAGAAATGTTCTGCTTTTTATATTTACTTATATCATATATTGGTCTTTTCCTGTATTTGTATTTTTGGTTTGCAACAGTTTGCTTCCCCCTAGAGGAAATCTCTTCCGAATTTTAAAGGAAGAAAGAGTGTTGTCTCCCTCTGCCTTTCTCAAACAGTCAATCAAAGCTCTGCCTTCTACCCTTAACTTGACGATCTGAAGAGAGAAATTTGAAATAGGAATTCGGCTACATTGCCTATTTCCTCCTTCAGAATCAGTTTCCTGTTTTTGTTCGGAAGAGAAGGCAAAATCAGTCAGTGTGGCTCTCTTGCACAATAATACACAGCAGTGTCAGAAGCTGACAAGGAGTTCAGCTGAAGGGAATATTCATTCTTGGAGTTGTCTGAAGTGATGGTGGTGCGGCTTTGAAGAGAAGAT